>NC_047661.1:48516965-48531965 GCF_011762505.2 Arvicanthis niloticus
ATGGCCTCTGCTTTAGGGTTTCCTTCCTTCCTTCCTTCCTTCCTTCCTTCCTTCCTTCCTTCCTTCCTTCCTTCTTTCCTTCCTTCCTTCCTTCCTTCCTTCCTTCCTTCCTTCCTTCCTTCCTTCCTCCTTTCCTTTTCTTTCTTTTTTTCTTTCTTTCATTGGATATTTTATTTACATTTCAAATGTTATCCCCTTTCCAGGTTTCCCATCCAGAAACCCCCTATCCCATCCCCACTCTCCCTGCCTTTATGAGTGTGTTCTCCCACCCACCCACTCCCACCTTCCTGCCCTGACATTCCCCTATACTAGGGCATCAAACCCTCACAGGACCAAAGGCTGCTCCTTCCACTGATGTCCCACAAGGGCATCCTCTGCCACATATGTGACCTAAGCCATGTATCCCTCCATGTGTACTCTTTGGTTGGTAATCCAGTCCCGGGAGCTCCATGGGGTCTGACCTGTTGACACTGTTGCTCCCCACACGGGCCTGCAAACCCCTTCAGCTCCTTCAGTTCCTTCTCCAACTCCTCCATCAGGGACCTTGTGCTCAGTCCAATGGTTGGCTGGAAGCATCTGACTCTATATTTGTCTGGTGGAGCCTCTCAGGAGACAGCCATATCAGGCTAGGTTTGGCAACTGTACATAGGATGAAACCCCAGGTGGAGCAGTCTCTGGAAGGCCTTTCCTTCAGTCTCTGCTCCACATTTTGTCTCCATATTTTCTCCTTTGAATATTTTGTTCCCCCTTATAAGAAGCACTGAAGCATCCACACTTTGGTCTTCCTTCTTCTTGAGCTTTATATGGTCTGTGAATTGGATATTCCGAGATTTGTGGCTAATATGCATTTATTAATGAGTGCATACCATGTGTGTTCTTTTGTGATTGGGTTACCTCACTCAGGATGGTATTCTCAAGTTCCATCTATTTGCCTAAGAATTTCATGAAGTCATTGTTTTTAACAGCTAAAGAGTATTCCATTGTATAAATGTACCACATTTTCTGTATCCATTACTCTGTTGAGAGACATCTGGGTTGTTTCTAGCTTCTGGCTATTATAAATATGGTGACTATGAACATAGTGGAGCATGTGTCTTTACTATATGTTGGAGCATCTTCTGGGTATATTCCCAGGAGTGGTATAGCTATGTCCTCAGGTAATACTATGTCCAGTTTTCTGAGGAACCTCCAGACTGATTTCCAGAGTGGTTGTATCAGCTTGCAATCCCATCAGCAATGGAGGAGTGTTCCTCTTTCTCCACATCGTCACCAGCATCTGCTATCACCTGAGTTTTTGAACTTAGCCATTCTGACTGGTGTGAGGTGGAATCTCAGGGTCATTTTAATTTTCATTTCCCTGTTGTCTAAGGATGCTGAACATTTCTTTAGGTACTTCTCGCCATTTGAGTTTCCTCTGTTGAGAATTCTCTGTACAGCTCTGTTCCCCATTTTTTAATAGAGTTATTTGGTTCTCTGGAGTCTAACTTCTTGAGTTCTTTGTATATATTGGATATGAGCCCTCTATCGGATGTAGGATTGTTAAAGATTTTTTCCCAATTTGTTGGTTGCTGTTTAGTCCTATTGATCGTGGTTTTTGCCTTACAGAAGCATTGCAGTTTTATGATGTCCCATTTGTCGATTCTTGATTTAGAATATAAGCCATTGGTGTTCTGTTTGAAGACCTAGAAATGAACCCACACACCTATGGTCAGTTGATCTTTGACAAAGGAACTAAAACCATGGAGTGGAAAAAAGACAGCATTTTTAACTAATGGTGCTGGTTCAACTGGTGGTCAACATGTAGACAAATGCAAATTGATTCGTTCTTTTCTTCCTGTACAAAGCTCAAGTCCAAGTGGATCAAGGACCTCCACATAAAACCAGATACACTAAATTTAATAGAAGAGAAAGTGGGGAAAAGCCTTGAACACATGGGCACGGGGGAAAATTTTCTGCTTTAGTTCTTGACTACAGGTTTCACCTTCAGCTACTCCCCTGACTTCCCTACATGATCGACTATAAACTGGAGGAAGTAAATCCTTTCCTCCCCAACTTCCTTTGGATCAAGGTGTTATCATCACAGTAGAAAAATAACTAAGATTGGGTGGTACTGGGCAAGGCTGTTCAGAGACCTAACCTGAAACTGTCACATGTTCTGATTCAGGCATTATAAAGTGGGTGCTGGAATATAAATTATTTTTAATAATATGTTAAAAACTTTAATATATTTTGTCAAGGAATTTTCTTTATGTTGCTTTAATTGGGAAACTAAATGAAGTTTGTGACTTGTAATAAATTATGTCATGCAACATGTCCAGGGTGTTACAGAAACATTTTGGAAGAACTCTTTATATTGTGGATAAGAGAGATATTTTCTTCCATTGAAACATAGTTTAGGAGTCCCAAAAGTTTATTTGGTCGCAAAATAAGAATTGCAGGAGACTAAGAGAAAGGAGCATTTTGGGTGCATATGTGGGATCTCAATATGAGTGAAAACCAGATTAATAGTCTGTCCATTTTGGCCATTACTGTCAGTTTCCATGTGACATAGCTTTGACAAGATGCATGTGTTAAGAAAACATACGTTAGAAAGATTTCACTTTTTTATAGAAACTACATTGACATTGAATAAGAAAGGAGCCATTGGGGTTTATTTAGATGCTGGTACAGTGATTTCTGTGAGAAAAGAGGATGGTTTCAAATAAGGTACCACCTGTGAAACAGACAAAAAGTGTGCTTAGTTGATAATCACTAAGAATAGAGGATAGCCAAGACTCTGGTAGATTATATTTATTTGCAGTTGGTAGTGAATGAAGAGATGCCCCAATGATAATAACTACTTTTCTCTCTGATATACCATCTAAAATGCATACTTACAAAAAACACTGTGGCCAGGTGTGTTACTACCTGCCTTTAATTCCAACAATAAGGTGACAATGGCATGTGGATCTCTGAGTTTGAAGTTAGTCTGGTCTACCTAGTGAGTTACAGAAAAGTACCTATCTCTTTCTGTCTTACTGTACTGTATTTCCAAATCTTCTTGACTTTAATCCCTTAACCTGTGCTGCTTACAAAGTAACTCAAAGTTTCTAAGCTTTTTTATGCTCAATCCAGCATACTAAAAGTAAATGAACACTTCTGCTGCCTGGCACTTACCTTTATCTATCTCTTCTGCTGATTCTAGCACGATTAGCAAAACTGTACATTCAATCTGAAATGTAAGGTTTAGTGAAACTCATTCTCTAATCTCTGTAAATTACTGCAAAATGTGAGAGGAAAATCTGTGTATAATTATCTCTAATTTTATTATTATAAGTATGATGTGTTTAATTGAATCCAAATTCAAATCTTGGTTTTCACAAGGACATTCTATGATTATTTGAGTCACTGAGAATTTAAACTACCTATAACTCCATTTCTAGGGCAGCTAAGTCCTGTTCTGTACTATTTAGGCACCTGCACACACACACACATACACACACACACACACACACAGAGAGAGAGAGAGAGAGAGAGAGAGAGAGAGAGAGAGAGAGAGAGAGAGAGAGAGAGAGAGAGACAGAGAGAGAATTTTGCTTTAATTTAGTTTAAATTATGAGTATATTTGTGGGGCATTTTCAGGTCCTCATGGAGGCAAGAAAAAACATTTCATCCCCTGAGGTTGGAGTTACAGGTACTTGAGAGCTAGTTGGTATGGGTGTTGGAAAGCAACATATTCTTTGCAAGTTCAGCACACATTCTTAACTTTTGAGCCATCTAGCCAACCCAAAATAAATCTTTAAAAATTTTGTAAGACCTGTAATCATCCTGTAACTAAAATATTGCTTGATCAGAGAAGCAAAGTCAAAGTCCATTTGACACTAATACACTAATGTAGATTACAGTATCCACCCCCACCCCGCCCAAAAATCCACCTGGGAACTGGAAAGATGGCTCAGCATGTAAGAGTACTTACTACGAATTGTAGAGGAGCCAAATGGCTTACAAATGCCTTTATAGTTTCCAAGGATTCTGACAGCCTCTTCTGGTCTTCATGGGGACTGCATGCATGTGTGGTATACATACAGTCATGCTGTCTCACATGCATATACACAAAACTTTAAAAATATGAACCTCTACAATGTATTTAAGACATAGGGCCAGAGGCCCCTAATTTGGAACTGAACTGAATGCCCTGTGTACTTGCTTGTATGGTACCAGAAGTTACCAGGCATGCTTCTAAAGGAGTGAGACCATCAGCAGCATTGAGAGTGTCAGAGAGTTTGCTATGGAACTATGGCTTGTAGTAATGTCAGAAACTATGCCCAGAGAGCATCACAAGCAAGACTGCCTAAACATGAGCTGAACAGAGACAGCCACAGACATGCTAAAGTGAATGGGAAAAGACCATGAGCCTTTAACTTTACACAGAGAACTACAGGCAATGAAGGAATGCTCAAGAGCACACCAATTGCTTAGCTAATACCAAATGGTCAGTTCTAAAGTCATACATGCAGGCAGGCAGGCAGACAGACAGACAGACATAGACAGAGCAGATTATATTTTGAAATATAAATGAGTACACATCCAAATATGAGGATGTAAAATAATGAACAAAAGAGGTCATGAATTTGAAAATGAGGAAGGGAGGTTGTTTTGGAGGACTGTGCAGAGTAAATGGAAGGAGGAAATGGTGTAATTAATAAAATTGAAACATAAAAGAAAAATATATTTTTAAAAACCTACATATTTTCATCAGATGTCTAAATTGTCTTTGCAACTTGTATATATTTAATTTTAGTTCCCTAGCAGTTTCTTCTATACTCAAAAACAAAATATTAATTATATTATATATGATTTTTGTTGACATTTTTCTCAATATAGTAATTACAGGTCTTGACTTATAGTGAAACTAAATAGGTATTAAAATTATTTTGTCAATGTTTTATTATTTACCTGTGTACTCAGAAGTATACAATTTTAGAGTCTAAGTGGTAGATAGATTTTAGGATTAAGCAGTTTTATCTTAAGGCTGCAATGTAAGTAAATATATTGTGTGATTACTAAATTAAGAATGGGCTTGACATTTTTTGTTGTTCTCCACTGAAAGAAAAAATATGAAAATTTCTTTCGTTAGTTTTAAAGGTAATACTTCATCGAAAGAAAATATTCTCTGTTGGTGGAAATTTCTCCTTAAAAACAGTTATTAGGAATGTTAGTAAAAGTAAATTAAAAATTGTAAGAATTTATAAAGCAATTTTAGATAAAGATAAATTAGAGCAGACAAGGGTTTAGCAGCCATTTAGACCTTTTATTTTTCTCTCTCCCTCTCTCTTTTTTTTAGGGATTCTGGAAACATCAAAGCTGGATTAGAACATCTGGTAAGCTCTAAGTTTCTCTTGAACATTTGCATCGTCTTTGATATGTGCATCCTAAATGAACACTTTTGGATGAGTTTTGAATGCCTTGCATTGAGAAAGTCAGCCATTTCCCAAAGGCTCAGCCTACTGTTACTATGTGAAGGCACTTACCTTTTCATTTATCTTACTATTTCAAGGGAATTAAATTTTTTTAAATTACCTTTTTTTGATGTAAAGATGAAATAAAATGAATGACAATCCTTGGATTGATGATTGCTTTAATTAGAAGCAAAATTTGGTGTAGAAATTTTGGCATATCTTGATCTGACAAAAACAAGCACATGTTTTAAGAAAATACCGTCAAATACTGCATATATAAAGTGGTATGTGTCAGCCATTAACAGCTTTGAAAGAAGTGCATAGCTTTGTTTTTCCTAATGTCTTTCTTTATGAATAATGCATTGATTTAACCTATATTCAGTTTTAGTATATAAAATAATTGAGATGCACAATTTTGTGTTGAGCAAGCATTTTAAAAGAACAAATAAAACTTAAACTGATTTAACATTAAAATCTGTCCATAGATTTAAAAAATTGGAAAAAATCCCTTTTACAACAATTCACTGGATAGTGTTCACTATAGCATTAAGTAGTTCATTTAAACAGAGCCTTATAAACTCATGCTCTGGTTTCTGGTCAAATCCAAATGTTGAATAATTAATGGTAGTGATCTTTTGTAAATACAGTCTAAGTACTTTTAAAATTGAGAAGCTTCATTCATATATCATACTCTAGCTTTGTTAACTATTAATGTACTTTTGATCTGCTTCCACAAAAGGAAAACAGTGGCAAGAGGCAGCTTCATGTTTTAAAATTAATTTTGCTCTTTGACAGTTTCGTGTGTGTGTGTGTGTGTGTGTGTGTGTGTGTGTGTGTGTGTGTGTGTAATGCATTATGGTTATTTCTTCCTCACCTGGCAGCTTAATTTTCACTAACAGAAATTTCAGAGTTAGAAAGGTTTATTTTTAACAACTGAAGGGACCCAAGAAACCCTAGATCTTTCAAAATCTTCCTAAAAAAAGAATGTTTTTAAAATTTATGTAACTTAATTAGAAGAGTTTAGTAATGTCAGAAAAAAATAAATAACATTGTGATTGTCATCAATGAACAGTATTTCCAAGTTTCTATTTATCATTTAATTATGATGTAAGTATTTTAGGACATTAAAAATCAAAATAAAAATGTTAATTGAAACATCATGCTCCTGTATCAATTGGTAGTTTATATTAAAGGGATATATAATACTGTCATGTCATTATGAAATTTTGTAATTGCCTTTTAATTTATTATCTAATTTAAAATTTTAGGCATCTGGATGGCTCAGTAGGCAAACATATTACCACAGGTCTTATGACCCAAGCTAGACCACAGGCACCTATTTTATGGAAAGCGAGATCAGACTTCCAATTGCTTCTTTTTGTTAAAAATAAATCTCCCCCCTCTCTTTGTCTCTCATAAAATAGTCAAAACAATCAAAAAATGATTGTAAATAGCAAAAAATAAAATAGAAAAATGAAGTGAAAAACATATTAAAATGGAGTTCTATATTGGTCAGCTATTTCTGAGTATGGGGCCTTGTATTAGTGATTCACAGTGTCACTCAGCGGAGAAAACTGGTTTTCCCTCCCCAGCAGGCAACAATTTGAAATCACTTCTTGGTTACAGATAGATCCCTCAGGACGCTGAAACAACCTGCACTCATTTTAGTTAGAGAAAAAATATCTTGCAGTACTCTTTAACTGGGAAGCAAGAGAATCTTGGTACATTGCTAGAAAGTTATATTTTAAAAAGTGTCTACTGAAAAGATGCCCTTCTTCATCTGAGGAATACCATACCCATTTCATTTAATTAGAAATACAGGTTTAAGACTCTGGAAGACTCTGGAATGTAGTACTTTCCATGAACAGACTCTGAGCTGAACCAGACACATCTGGGTCTCCTTAATTCAGCTTCCCTTTGGCTGTCTCCATAATGTTACTTAAGGCAAAAGGAGAGATACCTGTCACCCTTTGGAGGTCCTTGCCTTGTTCAAGCCTGATCACCTGAATTTAATCCCAGTTGAGATCCAGTTCCACAGAGACCTCCACATGTGCAGTGACACATCAATGTGCATATTAAAGAATAAGAAATAAAAAGGTTTTAAAACGTCTTTGAAGTTAAATAAGTTTTAATTCATTTATAATTTAACTTGCTTTATTAAAATACCCAGAGCTGCCAATGAAGCACCAAGAAAAAGAACTTTAAAGGAAGGACTCAGAACTTTCTTACAAAGTCATACTTTGGTTTTTACTGATAATACCTCCAAAATGACAGTAGTATCTCTGACATGTGAGTGAAAAACAGCATTTGTTCATTTAAAGAGAACAGGCCCAAAAGTATTACAATATAGTCATTAGTCATTAGTCAAATATATTCAGCTAGTCATTAAGATTGTACAGTGAAGAACAAGACCATAGTAGACAAAAGCATTTTGAAACACAGTGTTAAGTGGTAATTTAAAGAATCAAGTATTTTATTTTTTACCTATAACATGTTCTAAGGTATGAAGTGGGTAGTAGTGTTTGGGTAGATGTCAGGAGGCCATGGGTTGTATCACTATTTCCACCAAAAACAGAGAACCCAAACCTGTATTAGTTGGTATAGCTTTGTTCTTTTAGAGAAGTAAGAGAATTATTTTCATAACCTTATGCCATCAGTTAACATAACTGCTTGATACAAAAATCAGTTTGTTTTAAGATAAAAAGTAATGTGATATGTAACAAATGAAAAATGTTAAAAGGATAATTACTATTCCCATTTAAATCCATGTTCACTTAGATACTGATTTAATTCCTCAATCTGAATCATATTTTCAGAATATTTAAAATATGGACAAAAAGGATACAGGAATAGAATGTGCATGTTAACAAGAATTGTGTTGGTTTAATGAGTCAACACTAGATTATTAAAATTTTACTATAGGACATTGGTCAGGTTTTTAAATACCCACAAATAGAAATTATAAGAACCATAAAAGTCTAATTAGACTCTTTCCTCATGAAAAGCAACATTATCTTCTTCCCTCTCTTCTTTTCTGTTTGTTCTGACAATCTCCCGATAGTTATAGTATCAGTCCTCCCGCCTCCTCCTCTGCTGTCTGAACATATCTTCTTTACCTTCCATACTTGAGTCAAAGAAAATGCTTTACTACTAACAGCAACAGAAAGTCTGTGCAGAAGGGGTTCCTTGGAAACCCCAGTTTCATGACGTGATGACCTGTATTCTCTGAGTTGTGTGACAGCTCAGGAATTCGAGTGTATGGGGTCTAAGCAGCCACAACTTTTTGCTTGTTATTCTACTTTCATAGCAACAAATACTCCACACCAGGCAGTCCTCTATCAGCATCTTCTAAGACTATTAAAAAGTTTGTAGAGATGATTCAGAGTAAGCTGCTGTAAGATACCTGGAAGTGCTGTAGAGAGTTGTCTGTCTCTTTAGAATTGACGTTTGGGACAGTGGACAGTGTGTGTTTTGGGGTACTGATGTCTTCTCCCTCTCCCTTTGGTTCACTTTCTCAGCATGCTGAGGTCACTCTTACATTCCTCCTTTTGCTCTTGTTGGATCAGGACCCCTTTACTAGAATATATTTTGTATACTACTGTTCTGTGTTCTCATGCTGTTTTAGAATAGGTTGTAAAGTTAAGTATATTATCTTTAACTTCAGTTTGCGGTGAGTACCCTGTTTCCCTCTTGTTTTGAAGAAACCCGTATTCTGGTCCAGTTGCCATGGAAGGCTCCTGACATCTTTATTCCAAGCTATATTTCTAGAATTTAACCATTTGAATGATAATTTAGCTTTCTTTAAAATCCTGTCTTGTATTACATTACTTTGACTCTTAACATGATTCTATTAATACCTTGGTTTATACTATTTTCTTGATCTCTCATCTACTACCCTTATTTACTTTTATTTAATGATTTTATTTATTTATTTTTGCCTTGAGATATTGTCATTTTTCTTTTATTTTTCTTTGTCCTTTAAAGTCCTCTCTTGCCAGGCAGTGATGGCATACACCTTTAATCCCAGCACTTGGGAGGCAGAGGCAGGCTGATCTGAGTTCGAGGTCAGCCTAGTCTACAGAGTGAGTTCTAGGACAGCCAGGACTACACAGAGAAACCCTGTCGCAAACAAACAAACAAGTCCTCTCTTTTGCTAAGATAAATCTAAAAATTGTTTCTTTGTAAGTAGAAACGGAACTTTGTCATGTTTACAGATTTAAGTTTATTTCATAAAATTAATGTTTTAGATTATACTATTAAATATTAGCTCTGTTTCATTTTTTTGTCTCCAGGTACTGTGTGTGTGTGTGTGTGTGTGTGTGTGTGTGTGTGTGTGTGTGTGTGTCTGTCTGTCTGTCTGTCTGTCTGTCTGTGTGTCTATCTGTGTTTCTGTTTGTACAGTAACCTTTTACTTGTCTTTGCCTTTTGTCACAGTCATTGCTCATTTTACTCAATTTTTCATTAAATTTTCATTGAAATGTATTATTCTTTATTATAATTTATTCTTCATATCTGAGATAGCCTTCTATTTTTGTTTTTATATTTTAAATTTTCATGTGAAAATTTCTTTAGTCATATGTCCAAGTATTATGCTTTTGAATTAATTTCTGTCACAGAAATTTTACACAAAAGAAAATGTTTTGATTTCTATTTGCTGTTTACTTCTTATACAAGTCTGTATGGGGAAATGATTTTATGTATTTCTTTTAATCCTACACATTTTGTAGACATAACTTCTAGATCAAGGGTGACCTCTCCTGCAGTGCAGTGATGTGCAGGAGTTCAATAGGTGTTGAGAGAAAATAGAAGGTGGTCAGGTGTTGATTGAGCTGCTCCAGTTTCTTTTTACTGCCGCATTCTGCTTCTCTAGTCTTTCTCAGAGCCATGCTCCCTCTGCTGCTGCTTCTGGTCCTACTCACTCCCAAGTCTCATTTTTCTAGGAAAGCGGTTTCAGTATTTTGATGCTTTAGTGTTGTACCTCCACATACTGCTCCGCAACCCCGGGTTAATTGTTGTTGTAATTTGGGTTATCCTGTATCCTTAATACTATTAGTACTGTTTTTGTCAGTGAAAAGTGGCCTACGGATATTTTTACCTCAGAAAGAGAAGTTACTAATTAATAACAGAAAATGTTATAAACCAGTTTTTAGAAAACTCTGATGCTGTCAGAGCCTTGTACATGTGGTAAGCACAACCTTTGAATAGCCCTTGAATTCTAAGAAATCATCTTGCAGGTATACTGTAGTGTCATCAGCAGAACTCATCGTAGACTACTTCAAAGAACCCAGTGCCCACACTATAACATAGAAAACATAAGTGAAGAGGCTACTTTTAGTGTTTAGTCAGATCTTTTAATGACACTAAAAAGTCATGCTTCTACTTGATGAAATATAACATACAGATAAAATTCCTCTGACACTGACCCCAGAGTCTTGTCTTTTAGTGTGTCTCTCTGCAGGTGTAGAAGAGGAGCTGATTGATTAATGATGTTGTTGTTTCTGAATTCATGATCTTTAATGTTGTAGAGATTTGACTCTTAAGTTCTTGTCATATCAGGTTATTTTTTCCTCCCAGTTTATATTTTAAAATTCTGGAGCATATAGTAGATAATGCCCTGATTTGAAATCTCAAATTTATGTGTTTAATTTCACAGAAATCTTTAAAATAATTCAGTAATTTTTAATGATATGAACATGCAATCTTATTATTTCTTTTATGAAAAGGTATAAGTGATAAAGCTTGTATTTGTTTACAATAAAGCCATCACTGTTAATTAGGACAACTATGTATGGAATGATACCTCTTCCTCCTAGTAGAGGGTTTAGAGTCAGGAGATATTTATTAGTACGTGGAATGTGTGAAAAGCTGTCTCTGTTTAAAAGGAAAATTGATGTTCTTTGTTGGTATTTGCTAGGAGGTACTGATGTGCTGGTTCCCTGTGGTGGGGTACGCAGTCACTCACCTTCCTCAGTGTTCTAGTTCTAAAGTGTCTCTTCTTTTCTGATAAGTCACAGAGGTAAATGGTAGTGGATCCCAGTCAATTGGAAATCATCTGTAGGGGCAGATTCTTATTTTCAGGGTCTAGTTGATTTTCAGGGTCTAGTCAGGGGCATGCATTACAGGAAGTTTGAGGTGGAGCCAGTGCTTTGAGAACCAGTAGGAAAAAAATATATTAAAAGTTTTGTTTTAAAATGCAAGCAAAGTTTTCTGGATTAGGTAGAATCTAGACTCAGAGCCTGCAACTTATGAATACATTGTAAGCTGATTCATAAATCTGGAGAGACAGGTATTCTACAGATTATAGAGGGGCAAAAATATCCATCTTACTCTGCAAGAATAATGCTGGCAATAATTCTTTTTTTTTTTCCCCACAAGACGTGGGAGGAAGCGGGCGGGAGCAAGCTGGATTCGAACACACTGAGAGAGAGACAGCGCAGAGGGACCCACGCCCTCTGCAGGCGGATGCCTTAAGGGCTGCGCCACTGCCGGTTCGATGGCAATAATTCTTCTTTGGTTTTTTTTGTTTTTTTTTTTTTCCCTCCTTTACTGTGTATCAAGTGATATGTTTCTCAGGACTGTTGCTGAATAGTAGTAGTAATAATAATAATAATAATAATAATAATAATAATAATAATAATAATAATAATAATAATGTGTTCAACATAGGTAGATAATTGCAATAAGTGATAAAGGAGTCTTTTGATAAGAGTTTTAAGGGTTTACAGCTTTAAGTGAGATTTACAATAGATAGATAGATAGATAGATAGATAGATAGATAGATAGATAGATAGATGGCAAGCAAAAGAACTCTGGAGCCATACCTGTGGGTTTCATCTCCCCACAGAGGTCTCATTTGTGTTTCTAACACTGTATAACATTTGAAAGTGATGACCACTTGTCTTTGTGGTCAAACAGCACAGTCTGACCATTCTGAGTGTTGAAAAGCAACTATCATTAATAGCTTTTTTAGCCCCTCAGTGGTTTGTAAGACTATGTTGCTGCCTGCCAGCCATGTAGATAACTCCATTGCTATTGTATAATCATCAATAATGCTACTGGGTCCTAATAAAAGCCTCTCCCTCTGTTTTAGGCAATTTTGCATAAAACTTATAAATCAAACTGCTGTCTTTTCAGTTCTCAGAAGAAGAGTTGCCTTTAACACAATCATAATCATAGTGTATACATTTGATACAGTTGAGTATTAAGTTAACCTGTAAAATGAACAAGAGAATTATAGGGACTGGTTTCTCTCTCACTGTGTTCTAAACAGTATTATTTATAATTGTACAAATCAGATAGAGAATATAGCTACTTTAAATGTACCACTGCTGTGCATTCCCTCTATAATGTGGTAACACCAGTTTAATGTATTGTCTCTTGTCTCTATTTAAGGCAGTGGTTCTCAACTTATAGGTCACAACCCATTTGGGGATTGAATGACTCTTTCACAGGGTTTGCTTAAGCCCACGAGAACACATAGATATTTACATTATGATTCCTAACAGTAGCAAAATTAAAGTTATGAAGTAAAAATAAAAATAACTTTATAGTTGGGGGTCACCACAATGCAAGGAACTGTATTTAAGGGTCACAGAACTAGGAAGGTTGAGAAGCACTGATTTAAGAGCTCCACTAGATCTACCAGTGCTCTATAGCTTTCTTACCTAAGTCAGTGTTTCTTGGATGCTCATGATAAAAATGCATGTAGAATAGACCATTTCCTCAAGCTGTAATTTTAAAATCCAACTACATGGTGCTTTCTTTTTCTTCACAGAAGACCTTTTTAACTGAAAAGTGTATTTCAGCAATATTTGCAAATTAAAGTAATTTGATGTGGATTCAGTGTTAATTTCCTATTACAGTCATGGTTTTATAGGCAGTTCATAGGTCTTAGACCTAAAACCAGCCCAAATTCCAGTGAGAAATAGTGTCATTGTTAGCAGTTCATGTTTTCAGTTCTGTTTTAATCAACTGCAAATTTGTTACATGTTAAAGTAAATGATTAGTAACTGTTATCCAGTCTTCCAAATAGGAAAACATAAGACCCTTTCTCTGCCAACCCCAGATTTTTCCATAGTCCATAGAGGTGACTGACTGTTCCATTTTTGAGAGATAATGTCTTGTGAAAAAATACTGTCAAACTTGTGCTTTAACAAAGAAAGAGATCAAACAGTATTTGAGCTATTACTAATAGTGAGAGATTTATGTTCAATACACATGAATTTTTCTTAACTTTTATGTACCCATGCTTCTTAAAGTTTTTAAAAGTAAACACCCTAAATTAACTGGGATAACCTCTATAACTTTCCCATTAGCCACAGACTTCAGAGTCATACCTTCTTGAATCTGCATCTATATAGTAACTGAGTAACTTTTCATGTTTTCTGTATGGTAGTTCAGAACACTATAGGCTTGCTTCTTTGCAGGGAATTCCAGGGGATACTCTGGTATTTAAGGGTGTCCTTAAGGCCTAACTTATTTGCAGCAACAAAGAGAAAACCTACAATCAGATATCTTGCCTCCCTGCATCAAAGTGTTATGAATCAGAATAGAAAATGTCTATACAAAACACCACATTAAGCCATACTCATTATCATATGTCACCAAACCAAAGCTTTAACAAATTGCAGCCTGTATACTTTAGGGTTTTAGGAAGAGCACACCATAAGGATCAGAAGAATATGGTTTTACTTTGTTACTCCAAGGAAGCACACAGATGCTGATTCATTTAATTCATTTTCTCCTTTATGTACTGGAGAATCAATAATGTATGGATATTAACCAAAGCATAAGACTTTCTACAAGTATGATCTTGTTATATAGAAACAGAAAATTATCATAACTGTTTTAGTTATATAAAACAGTATTTGAATTCCAGTGTGCTCAAAGTAGCCTATGAGAAAATACTATACTCTGTATGCTTATAACATTTCTTTTAAAAACATCACTATGTACTTTTAAGTGCCCTGTAATAATACATGCTCATTGTACTAGGTAAATAGTGATATAGAAAAATAGTGCTATACAAAAACATCTACCTGCCATAAATCTAATGTTTATTAGTATCCATCCTCCCAGCATTGTGTTTAAGCATATAATATATGTGATGTTTATAACAGTCAGTCTTTGTTTGATTAGGATCATATACACATGACACTGATATTTGTTGAATCTATATCAAAATATTGTGAGTTAATACTTCCATTGTCTTTTAACATTTTAGGAGAAGTTTGAGAGCCACATAATTTATAATAACAGTGCACATTTAGTTTATTTCCAGTTTTGGTTACCTTGATGACAGTATGTCCAAGAAGAGGTTAACAATAAACACAGCAGTCAACATGGGGAGCTAAGAGTTACTATCTTAAAAAAAATTCTATTTAGTACTTTAAAAACCATCTAATTTCATTAGAAAAGACAAACTTAGAAAAGACAGATTGAAAGGATATTTATATTTTTTAGGTTTATTATATCCAAAATTTTAAAAATTAACCTCA
This sequence comes from Arvicanthis niloticus, assembly GCF_011762505.2. Classification (NCBI taxonomy): domain Eukaryota; kingdom Metazoa; phylum Chordata; class Mammalia; order Rodentia; family Muridae; genus Arvicanthis; species Arvicanthis niloticus. The sequence goes on from NC_047661.1 coordinate 48,531,901, forward strand.
CATAGTATTTAAAACAATCTCTATTTTATTCAGTATTGATGTTCACTTTATCATGTAATATCAAG
>NC_047661.1:48536965-48606965 GCF_011762505.2 Arvicanthis niloticus
TTGCTGAGAGTAGATTGTTAATATTCTTACGACATACATAGTCATAAAAGATACAAAAAGTAAAGTCCACATTTATTTATCACATTTTATACTTCTAATATGCACATTATGAGTCACTCATATGTCAGTAAAGTTTAAAAATTAAATATATGACCGTGAACATTTTTTTTACAACACATTAAACCACAAAGTTCATTAAAGTACATTTTAACATAGGCTTGAGAGCAAATATTAAACACAGTGAAGAAAGTAAATATTTATTAAGGAAAAAAATAGGTAAGAATGAGAAGGTAAGAAAGTACCTTTGTTTTCTTTATAAAGTGTCTGTTGGAGAGAGCTGACATGAGCAGAAGGCCTCATAATATTGGAGAGTAGCTTCTAATTTGACATGTGAGACAGCCAGCTATCACTGAAAACATAACATACTTAGAGTACCTAATGAGTAGAAAGGATCTCTTATGGATGTTACTAAATGTGGCCTAAGCACACTGTACATACTCTCCCACTGTACATACTCTCCCACTGTACATACTCTCCCACTGTACATACCCTCCCACTGTACATACCCTCCCACTGTACATACTCTCCCACTGTACATACTCTCCCACTGTACATACCCTCCCACTGTACATACCCTCCCACTGTACATACCCTCCCACTGTACATACCCTCCCACTGTACATACCCTCCCACTGTACATACTCTCCCACTGTACATACTCTCTCACAGGTGTCTGTTGACATCAGCCCCTATCAGTTAGGTGACAGTGGCAGAGTACACGACACTAGAAGGGATGACCCTGTCTTCATGCAGTATAATCTAATAAATAGAAGTGACAGACATTGAAGGCATTGGTGTTCATTCTTATGAATGTATTTTAAAGATAAAAACAGTACAGGTTGTTACAAAACTATAAAGTAGATAAGACCAATGCAATAAGGTACACTGATACAAGCAAAATTAAAAGTAAAAACATTCTAGGGTTACTTGGAAAGAGCTAAGAAAATACATTGTTTTAACCGTAACTCTTGATTTTTCATTGTTCCTCTGCAGTGTCTATTTAAGAACCTGTTATCCCCTTAGGGTTTATCAAAACTGTATCATTCTGTCCACCCTTGGTTGACTCTGCTCTTGTTAAAGCTTTGTTGTTTATTTTCTGTACTACTAAGAATAACCTTGGTACTGGATCCCTACTTTAATTCTTAGTCCATTTAAATTCATGCTCACAAAGATTGTTCCTGAGTGAAGGTTTCTCTTGATTCCTGAAAGAAAACATTGAAGTTAGCTGAAATTCATAGTCTAAGTAGAAAGTTATTTAGCAATGAAAAGCAAAATATGCACTCCAAAGAGAGACTGGATTGGGGCGCATGAAGGAGAGAGCAGCACCTTGGGTTCTGCACTATGGATTTTAAAAGATATTTTATGAATATATGGAGTGGATAGCATATTCGTGGGGTAAGGTGCCTCTTTTTCCACCTCTCACGTTATAGACTAGATCTAACATTTGTGGTATTTCTCCTATGTGCCTCTAGACCAGTGGTTCTCAACCCCCCTAATGCTGCAGCTCTTTAATATTTCCTCAGGTTGTGGTGGCCCCCACCATAAAACTACTTCATTGCTATTTGATACATGTAGTTTTGCCACTGTTGTGAGTCATAATCTAAACATCTGATATGTAGGATATCTGATATACCTAAAGTGGCCACGACCCATTCTTAACCTTGCTGCAGAAAAATTCCCTGAAGGAAGGACCTTAAAAATTACAATATAAATGGCATAATGAAGTTGGAATCTTTTGAAGATTCAGATACTTCATTACTGTACATGTCTGGCAATAAGGAAAGTATGCTGGTGCTTTATTCCCTGATACATGAGGAAGAATGTATCTGCATCTTCAAGACTGTTTAATCACAAAGGAACATTCTGTCTAAAGACACAGCCTTAGTTTACCTTGGTTTTCTCATACCTCCTCCTTTTCCACTGCTATGGGGAAATCTTTCTTTCATGTTGCTTGTATAGCACCGACAGGGCAGCTTTGTTAGAGTCCCGCCCCCAGTCTTAGCATATTGAAACTCGGAGGCTCAGCCCCTCAAGTGATTTTTCCACAATGTAAATTTGATCACATTACTCCTCTGTCACACCTTTACTGGATCTCAATCATAAAAAGAAAAGCCAAATTTTGTAAAGATATCTGACCCCTCTAGTTCTGTAGACCCTATCCCTCCTCCAAGATTACATCTTACCATGCTGAGTCATGAGTCCAAAGTTGTACTCCTATTCTCTTAGTTTTGTCCTTACTAGTTCATTTCCCACTCCTTTCTAGGCAGTTGAGTTATCATCTTCTTTACACTTTCCCAGATCCATTTCCCTCTGAGGATGATCCCCTGTGTCTCTGTGAATATTTACATTGATAATTCTACTTATCATTTGACTGTAATTATCAGAAACTAGAAGATAGCATCTTTTTTATATTCCTAGTGTCTCATAACCATTCATATGTTTTTGTAAATAACTAAATGCCTTGCCTTAGTTTGATTTGTCTTATTCTTTTTTATTTGTCTTATTCTGTAAGTAGTAAATACAAATGTGTTAATTTTATTTGGAGTATGTGTTCCCTATTATAAGAAAAAAAATCAAATTCAGTGATTTGAGCAGATAGTTGGTCTTAATAATGTGTGTATATAGTAAGTCCTTTATAAAATCTTTGTTACCTAGTGGGAACAGTGCCATCTATTGGCTATTATCCAAATTGTATCAACTGTTAGATCTAGGAAGGAAACAGTGTATTGGAATGTTTTGGGGAGGCAGACAGACAAAAACTATATTATCAGTTTGAACAAAATGCCAGCATATACTTGACAAAAAACACTGATTAAGGAACTTAATTCTAGTAACCCTGTAAAGGATGACGATGCTGACACAGTAACAGAAAATGAATACTTTGGGGTTTGGGTTTGTTTATATCCTACTTTATTCCTACAGAAATTAGGGTGATTATTATTGTTTTATAGAAAATGGGACTAAACATTTATTCTTATTCTTCTTTAGATGTAATGAAACTTGTGATTAAGATACATTTCATTTTTAAATAATTTTAAAGTTTTGTAGAATTCATAAAAAACTATGCAGAAAAAATCTAAACCATAAACAATTTACTTTTAATGAAAATTCACAGTAAAATGTGAAATGTGATTCTGATATGTCTGAGAAAATTGTATTACAGTATTAAAGATAAGAATTCACTTATATCTTAAATTCTTTCATTAAGAGTGTTTTTTCTTAAACAGTATCTTTAACTGTTAATTAAAGCATGTATAGTAGATAAATTAAGCCACATGAAAATAAACCCACATAGATTTGACTACTTTCATTCTTAGCAATCCATGCACATGAATAGAATAGTTATTATAGTGTTTCGTAAAGAAAAACTATGTTGGCCAGGCGGTGGTGGCGTACGCCTTTAGCACTTGGGAGGCAGAGGCAGGCGGATTTCTGAGTTTGAGGCCAGCCTGGTCTACAGAGTGAGTTCCAGGACAGACAACCCCTGTCTCGAAAAACAAAAAACAAACAAACAAACAAAAAAAAAAGAAAGAAAGAAAAACTATGTTAAATTAAGGCATGCCACCCAAATACTTTTCCAGTTTGTCACTGTTCTTACAAACTTTAGAAATAGTTTGTTTTTGTTTTAACTAAAACCTGCATAACTTAGGATTTGTGACATGATAGAGGTATAATTTTTCAAAATGGATGTCTAATATTTTAGTCATAGGGTTAATGTTCTATAAGGAAGACTAAATATTGTTATCCCATTATGTTGTAGAATCTTACTCTATTTCATAGTGTGTATCTATGAAACTAAATATAAATTTCTGTAGGAAAACCATAGTAATAATAATGAAATTCTAGTACTCATAACCGTAACTAACATGTACAACTCTTACTGTATACTTAGCACTTAAATGGCTTCCATAGTTAATGGTGCACATACACATTAAACTCTATGAGGCACTCACAATAAAGTCTTCGAACAATACACTCCTCAAGAAGGATGAAGAAAAATTCTCATATAAAACTCAGGAATGATGGCAGCAAAGCTCAAACTTTTAATTTTGGAGGGTCCCAATTACAATATTATTGAAGAAGCTTCAGTACTTTTATTTTCATGGCTTAATTGATAATGAAATTGAGATGCAGAAAGACTAAAAGACATCTTCAACATCCAGCAAATAATGGATGTCAACCCACACTGTTAAAACTCACTCACTCAGGAGCCTGTGTTTTTAGTATACTAAATCATCTTTCAAACAAATCTCAGCACCTGAGTTTACATACTAAAGCCATATTACAAAATAAATGAAGTGTAGTAATTAATGAAAATGATTTAACAAGCTTAATGAACAAGATATTGCTTTACATATATTGAATGTTCAAAGTTTAACTTACTAGATATATTTTTGTTCGTTTTTATGTTTCATATGCTGTCCAACTGAAATTTCTGTAATTAGATTTTAATTATAAAGTGTGTATTATCACTTAAATTATGTTTTGACTACAAGCTTATTTTAGTTACTAGACCATTCTTTCAATGATCTGGTCACATCAGTATAACCAAAAATGCTTTCTTTTTTTTTTTTTTTTTAAAAAAAAAACTTTTATTATTTGTTTTATTTTGTGTTTGTTTTTGTTTTAAAATAGATTATCACTGGGTAGACTGAAGTGGTCTGAACCTCCCGCTCCTCTTGTCTCAACCTTGTGTAGAGGTCACTGGTATGCATTATTGTGCCCAGCTCACGATAATCCTACACAGCCTGTATCACTGCTGTTGCCACTGCAGGCAGCTGTATGATAAGATAGCTTACTCCCAGTTTGAAGCTAAAGAGCAGAGGATTGTTGTTATAGCTCAGGCTTTAATGGTACCACCCTGTCTACTGTGTGACATACTCTAGTCTCCTACCAGTGGTTTTCTATCCCATTTCTTGCAAATCCCTTACTCATGTATTGAGTCCTATATCAAAGTTTAACATGGTCTGGATGCAAACAGAGCAAATAGTGGTACAAATACAAACAAAGGTCATTTTTTTCTCATTTTATTGAGTTAAATACTGTTTTTGTTTAATCTTTATAAAAATTACACATCAAATTAACAATATTATAAGTTTTAACTAAATAATACTTAAAAAGTTAAGGACAATTTTTAAAATCCTTTACCTGTCAATGTGACTTTATAACTCCACAGATATTTTAGGTAAAAGTACCAGCAGAAAGTTCAGGGCCATTGTTCTTCATAGGAGCGGTTTGGATACAGTAAAAGTAAACATTGGCAGTTGGGGAGAATGCATGGTACCAACCCTGACTATGAGCATGCATCAAATGCATGTGCATTATATAAACAAAACTGAACAATGTCATCACTGATCTTTTTAAAGTATTTTCTCTGAAACATGGATGCTGCTAGAGATAGAAGCCATTCAGTCCTTGTGTCCCATGTGATGTGATACTCTTTCTGCTTGAGTCTATATATTACTTCGTATATGTAATGTATAGAGTCAAGAGCTTAAGGAAGGAATCTCATTGACCTGCCTCTTTTAACATCACAGTCTTTTAAGGCTGCTTTGTATCTCAAGTATCTACTTTGACCTTTCTCTTTGTTCAGTATGTATGCATAATTATTAAGGTCTGAGGTAGAAGATGGTAAAGGCTTGAAATCTGGATCGGTGAAAACTGGGAGTGATCAATACATATTCAGAATTTGGTTAATACAAATTTGACAACTACTGCATCAGTATGAGGATGCATTACGTGCTGTTTACTTAGTTTAACTTCATCTTCCCTGAAAAATGACTTTCCTTGCTTTTTGGGGTTTCCTTTTAGTCTAACATCAGGTTTCTTCGAGGGTAAGCAAGAATACTTAAGCTATACCACTCCTGGGCATATACCCAGAAGATGCTCCAACAAGGACATATGCTCCACTGTGTTCATAGCAGCCTTATTTATAATAGCCAGAAGCTGGAAAGAACCCAGAGGTCGTTCAACAGAGGAATGGATACAAAAAATGTGGTACAGTTACACAACGAAGTATGACTGAGCTATTAAAAATAATGAATTCAAGAAATTCTTAGGTAAATGGATGGAACTAGAAAATATCTTCCTGAGTGAGGTAACCCAATCACAAAAGAGCACACATGGTATTTACTCACTGATAAGCGAATATTAGCCCCAAAGCTTGGAATAGCCAAGATTCAACTCACAGACCACATGAAGCTCATGAAGAAGGAAGACCAAGTATGGATGCCTCAGTCCTACTTAGAAGGAGTAACAATTCAACTCACAGACCTCATGAAGCTCATGAAGAAGGAAGACCAAGTGTGGATGCCTCAGTCCTACTTAGAAGGAGTAACAAAATACTTAAGGGAACAAATATGGAGACAAAGTGTGGGACAGAGACTGAAGTTGGGGCCATCTGGAGACTATTCCACCTGGGTATCCATCCCATGTACAGTCACCAAAGGTAGACACTGATGTGGATGTCAGGAAGTGCATGCTGACAAGAGCCTTATATAGCTGTCTCCTTAGAGGTCTTCCAGAGTCTGATATATTCAGAGGCAGATGCTCACAGCTAACCACTGATCTGATCAAGGGGTTTCTAATGGAGAAGTCAGAGAGAAGACTGAAGGCCCTGAAAGGGTTCGTGGCCCCATGCGGACATCAACAATACCAACCAACCAGAGCTCCCAGGGTCTAAACCACCAGCATGGGAGCACATACAGAGGGACCCATGATTCCATCTGTATATGTAGGGGAGGATGGCCTTGTCGGGCATAGGTGTGAGAGGAGATTCTTTGTCCCATGAAGGCTGAACACCGAGTGGGGGGGAATTTGAGGGTGGGGAGGTGGGACTGGGGGGCGTAGGTGGGGGCACATCCTCATAGAAGCAGGAGGAGGGGGAATGGGATAGGAGGTTCATGGGTGGTGGGGTCAATGGGGTAAGGTGATAAAATCTGAAATGTAAATATAATATCCAATAAAAATACAGGAAAAAGATTAAGATTGCTTTCTCTTATTTGAAAAAAACAAAAATCTTATTATGATTTCTCTAAGTTGCCTGGATACTGTCATTCAGGAGTCAGTAAGAGAATCAACTTCCACAAATTGTCCTCTGCTTTCCAGATAGACCCTATGGCATTTTTTACAACCACACTCACATATTTTAAATCAACATAACTGTCAAAAAAATCTCAAAGTGGAGAGCAATATAGAAGGATATCTGAAGTTGATTTCTGGTCTCCTCACACACATCTTTGGATTGTACCCATGTTCAGTCTCTCTCTCTCTCTCTCTCTCTCTCTCTCTCTCTCTCTCTCTCTCTCTCATACACACACACATGCACACACATGCATACACATGCACACACATGCACAGATCCTCTAAATGACATACTGACTGACTAGTAGGAGTTTGGAAAGATGCCAGAGATAGAACGAGCTAGCACAGCTAATTCACACATATAAACTAGGAACTTACCACTGTGTCTAGGTGTTAGGTATACTATATAGATAACATTCAACTTTAGTTGATTTCATTATTTTTGCAGTGAAAAAAGAAGATTCATTCATTTATTCAATAAATTGTTTATTAAGTATTATATATTCCAACAGCTTCTTTGAGTGCTTAGGATACAGTTCTGAACTATTCAGAGGAGTCATTTTTAATCTATGTGATCTTTATAACTACCTGAAAATTATTTTTAAAATCCCATAACCTTAGGTCCTAAAAGCCAATGGTTAGCTGTGTTGTTAGACATCCCATCTACTGGAGAGGCTAGGGCATGAAAACCACTTCAACCTACAAACCACAAGGAGTCCTAAACATCACAGAAGGACCCCCCCCCCCAATCTCAAAAAGAAGCTTCCAAAAGAGAGAAGCAACCTACAGTTCTCCCAGCGTGATACTGACAAACCACATCAAGCCAACATGATGCAATAGCCATAAGGATGCAGGAGTGGCACTCACACATTGGCAGTAATCCAGCAACTTCTAATTTGACATAAGAGGGAAATTACAGTACTGGAAACCTAGCCAACTGCACAGTGCTAGTGAAGTCATAGATCTTAGAGAACCTTGAACCAATACTTTAGTAAGTACACAATTCCAAACTATATTCTAAGTATTTATTTTTCATATAATAGTGATCCTTACCACTCATCAAAAAAAAAAAAAAAAAAAAAACTTCTCCTTGCAAGAGACAGAGACCATTACAAAACAAAAACAAATAAACAAACAAAAAAACACAAAACACCCCCCTCGAAATTAACAAAATTCAGAGTTTTTCAGCCCAATCCCAGTGGAAACATCTACAAAAAAGTACCACACAAAATAAATATAGTAAGACTTAGCCAAAACCATCAGTTGAGACTAGACAAGGAAACCAAATAGAAGGTAAAGAGTTCCAAGAGCTGGCTCAGAAATCAGAGACCCACTCATTCACATACTCAGAAGTCCAACAAAAGTGCTAACCTGAAATCAGAGAACCTAGTGCCGACCTGTGTAGGTCCTGTGCTTGCTGCTTCAGTCTCTGTGAGTTTATGTGAGCTTTGCATAACTGATTTTGAAGGCCTTGTTCTTATGTTCTCTCCCTTCTCTCCCGGCTCTTACACTCTTTCAACCTCCTTTTCCATGGGGTTCCCTGAGCTCTGAGGAGAGGGATTTGATGGAGACATCCTATTTAGAACTGTGTGTTCAAATGACTCTCTCTGTGTAATGTTGGATTGTGGGTCTTTGCATTTGTTCCCATCTGCTGCAGAAGGAAGCATCTCTGATGACTGAATAATGAAATCACTGATCTATAGGTATAACTGAATTTCATTAGGAGTCTTTTTATGAGTACGTTTTTTGACCATGGGTGTTTGGTTTTCCCCCAAGTCTCTGAGTTATCTAATCTCTGGTTCTTGATCACCCAAGCAGTATTGGGTATGGGTTCCATCTTATGGAATAGGCCCCCAATCAAATCTGACATTGGTTAGATGCTCCCACAAGTTCTGTGTCATCATTGTTTTAGCATATCTTACACGGAGGACAGATTGTAAGTCAATTTACGCCTTGACTGGGGTTTATGTTTGTCTTTTGGTAGCCTACAGAGTATCTTCTAGCACCAAAGACACTAGAATATAAGAATAAAGGCTCCATGTAGGTACCAGCTCAACTTCTCTATATTCAATAATAATGAGTTCTACAGGTCAGTTTTCTGAGAGCAACCCATTTTCTTGGAAACACCCTAGGTTGTTGATTTCCATGGAACTCATTTGGCCAACAACTCAATTTAATGTAACCCAGTCCTGCTACTGGAAGTCTCAGTTGGTGACAAGAGATGGCCAGTTGAGATCTCATATACTCCACTATTAAGAGACCTCATTTAGCATCACTTTTATATATTTGAGGAAGTTTCCATTGCATGAGGTTCCCATATCATCCTTTAAATGCCCCTCATTTCCATCTGTCTTTCCCCACATTTCTGCCATCAAACCTATCTCTCTTACCCTCCCCACTTTATCACTACATTCCTGTCCCTACCTGCCCCCAGTCCATTTTAAAATCTATTCTATTTTCTCCTCCCCAGGAGATCCATATTTTCCCATGTTCCTTCCTCTATAACCTTTCTAGGTCTTCAGATTGTAGGTTGGTTATCATTTATTTATATGACTAATGCCCACATTAAGTGAATACATACCATATTTATCTTTCAGTGTCTGGGTTACCTTACTTGAGATGATTTGTTCTAGTTTCATCACCCATTGCCTACAGATTTCATGATGTCATTTTTTTTTTTGACAGCTGAGTTAAATTGTGTGACTTAATTTAACTTGAGTATATAAATGAACTACATTGTCTTTGAGAGACATCTAGGTTATTTCCAGTTTCTGGCTATTATGAATAAAGCTGCTATGAACATAGTTGAGCAAGTGTCACTGTGGTAGGATAGAGTGTCCTTTGGTTATAAGACCAAGAACCATATATCTGGAGCTTATGTATTTTTCAGTGCCAATTTTCAGAGAAACCACTATATTGATATCCATAGTAGCTGTACAAGGTTGCTCTCTCACCAGCAGTGGAAGAGTGTTTGCCATGCTTCACATCCTCCTCAGCAGGAGCTATCACTTGTTTTGTTTTCTTAGCCATCCTGACAGGTGTAAGATGGAATCTCAAAGTAATTTTGATTTGCATTTCCCTCCTGGCTAAGGATGTTGAGCATTGTTTTAAGTGTTTCTGAGCCATTTGAGGTTTTCTATTAAGACTTCTTTGTCAGATCTGTACCTCATTTTTAAATTGGATAATTTGGCTTGTTGATGTCTAGTTTTGAGGGGTTTTGTTATGTATTTTAGATATTAGTCCTCTATTGGATATGGAGTTGAAGAAAATCTTTTCCCATTGTATAGGCCACCTTTTTGTTTGACAGTGTTTTTTGCTTTACAGAGGTTTTCAGTTGCATGACATCCTGTTTATAATTGTTGTTCTTAGAATCTATGCTGTCAGTGTTTCCCTCAGGAAATCTCCTTTGCTATTGAGTTCAAAGTTATTCCTCACTTTCTCTATCAGGTCCAGTATATCAGGCTTTATGTTGTAGTCTCTGAGCCATTGGAGTTGAGTTTTGTCGAGCGTGCAAGCTATGGATCTATTTGCATTCTTCTACATGCAAGCATCCAGGTTGACCAGCAACTTTTGTTAAAAAAATACTGCCTTTTTTTTCAGTGTGTATCTCTGACATCCTTATCAAAAATCAGGTGTCCATACATATGTGAATTTACATCTGAGTCTTCAGTTAGATTTTCTTGATCAATGTGCATGTTTTTATTCCAATACCATGTGGTTTTTATTACTCTAGTTCTGTAGTACAACTTGAAAATGGTAAGACCTCCATAATATCTTTTTTGTTGTTGTTCAGGATTGTTATTAGCAGCTATACTGGATTTTTTTTCTATATGAAGTTGAGAATTGTCCTTTCAAGATCTGTGAAGAAATGTGTTGAAATTTTGATGGAGATTACATTAAAATGTATAGACTGCTTTTCGTATGATGGCCATTTTTACTATATTAACCCTATAGATCCATGAGCATGAGAGATCCTTTTGTCTTCTGAGATCTTCAATTTCTAACTTCAAAGATTTGAAGTTCATGTCATACAAGTCTTTTACTTGCTTGGTTAGAGTTACACCAATATATCTTTTATTATTTCTGGCTGTTGTAAATGATGGTTTTTTTTTAACTTCTTTCTGAGCCAGTTTATCATTTCTTTATGGAGCTGCTAATTTTTTTCAAGTTAATTTTGTATCCAGCCACTTTGCTGCAAGTGTTTATCAGCTTTAGGAGTTCCTTGGTAGAGTTCTCAGGGTCACTTATATATATATACATGTCATCTGCAAACAAAGATACTTTGACTTCTTCCTTACCAATTTGTATCGCTTTGATCTCCTTGAGTTGTTTTAACAAAGACTTCAAGGTATGGAGAGAGTGGGCAGCCTTGTCTTGTTCCTGATGTTTGTGGAATTGCTTTGAGTGTCTTCATTAAGTTGATGTTGGCTATGGACTTGCCTTATTATTCTGAGGTATGTCCTTATATCACTAATCTCTTCAGGACTTTTATCATGAAGAGTTGTTTAATTTTGTCAAGGGCCTTTTTCAGTATTTGATGATTTTTTTAATATGGTAGCCTACATTTATTAATTTTTACATACCAAGTCATCCCCACATCTCTTGGACGAGGTCTACTTGATCATGGTAGATCATCTTTTGAATGTATTCTTTGGATTTAGTTTACAAGTATTGTTTTTCCAAGTTATTTTTTCTCTTTTTCTGAAATTGTTTTATTTATTTACGTTCCAGACCCCCCTTTTCTGCTTCCCCCTCCCACAATTCTTCATCTCATCCCCCCTCCCCTTTGCCTCTGAGAGAGTACCCCACATCTCCTTTTCCTGGTACCTCAAGTTCTACAGGATTAGGTGCATCCTCTCCAACTGAGACCAGACATGTCAGTCTTCTGCTATGTATGTGCAGGGGGGCTTCTGACATGCCCATATATACTCTTTTGTTGGTGGCCTAGTCTCTAGGAGCTCCTAGGGTCCAGCTTAGTTGACACTGTTGGTCTTCCTGTAGAGTTGCCATTCCATTCAGCTCCTTCAATCCTTCCCCTATCTCTTCCATAGGCGTCCCCAACCTCAGTCTAATAGTTGGCTTTAAGTATCTATATCTGTCTCAGTCAGCTGCTGGTAGGGCCTCTCAGAGGGCAGCCATGCTAAGCTCCTGTCTATAAGAACAACATGGCATCAGTAATAGTGTCAGGGTTTGTTGCCCCATGGGATGAATCCCAAGATGGGCTGCTCACTAGACAGCCTTTCCTTCAGTCTCTACTCCATTCTTGGCCCTGCATTTCTTTTAGACAGGAACAATTCTGACTCAGAAAATTTTACTGCTAGTTGGTAATCCTATTCCTCCACTTATGGCCCTGTCTATCTACTGGAAGTGATCTCTAGGTTCCCTCTTCCAACTGTTGGGTGTTTTGGCTAAGGTCATCCCCATTGACTCCTGGGAGTCCCTCACATCCCACTTCTCTGGGACTCTCTAGAGGGTCCCCTTACCCACAGAAGCTGTGTATTTCCTTCATTCTCCCAGCCCTCTGGGCTTCTGTCCTTTCTTGCCCCATACCTGATCCTGCCTCCCTTTTTGCTTCCCCCTCTCCTCTCCAACTTAAATCACTCAGTCCCTCTACCGTTCATGATTATTTTGTTCCCCCTTCTAAGTGAAATTGGAACATCCTCACGTGGACTTTCCTTCCTGCTAAACTTCTTACAATCTGTGCGTTGTATTATGGGTATTCTGTACTTTTGGGCTAATATCCACTTATCAGTGAGTACATACCATTCATGTCTTTTTGGATCTGTGTTACATCACTCTGGATGATATTTTCTAGTTCTGTCAATTTGCCTGCAAAATTCATGATGTCCTTGTTTTTAATAGTGGAATAGTATTTTCTGTATGCGTTCTTCAGGTGAGGGACCTCTGGCTTCTTTCCAGCTTCTGGCTATTATAAATAAGGCTGTTATGAACATAGTGGAAACATGTCCCTGTGGCATGGTGGAGCATTTCTGAGTATATACCTAGGAGCAGTATATCTGGGTCTTCAGTAGAACAATTTTCAAATTTCTGAGTAACCACCAGGTGATTTCCAGAGGGGTTGCACCAGTTTTCCATACCACCAGCAATAGAGGAGTGTTCCTCTCTCCAAATCCTCCTTAGCATGTGCTGTCACTTGAATTTTTGATCTTAGCCATTCTGATTGGTGTGAGGTGGAATCTCAGAGTCATTTTGATTTTCATTTACCTAATGTCTAAGCATGCTGGACATTTCTTTAAGTGCTTCTTGACCATTCGAGATTCCTCTGTTGAGAATTCTCTGTTTAGCCCTGTACCCCATTTTGTGATTGAGTTATTTGGTTTTTGAAAAGTTAATGTTTTGAGGTCTTTATACATTCTGGATATTAGCCCTCTGTCAGATGGAGGGTTAGTGAAGGTCATTTCCCAATCTGTATGTTGCTTTTTTGTCCTATTAACAGTGTCCTCTGCCTTGCAGAAGCTTTTAAGTTTCATGAGATCCCATTTTTCAATTGTTGATCTTAGTGCCTGAGCTATTGGTGTTCTGTTCAGGAAATTTTCCCCTGTGCCAATGAGTTTGAGGCTCTTTGCCGCTTTCTCTTCTATTAGATTGAGTGTATCTGGATTTATGTTAAGGTCCTTGATCCACTTGGACATCAGCTTTGTCAAGGCAATGAATATGGATCTATTTTCATTCTTTTACATGCAGACTACCAGTGAGACCAGCACCATTTATTGAAGGTGCTTTCTTTCTTTCTTTTTTTCACTGTATGTTTTTGGCTTCTTTGTTAAAGATCATGTGTCCATAAAAAGTGGGTTTATTTCTGAGTCTTCAATTATATTCCACTGATAAACCTGTCTCTATATTAATAGCACTATTGCTGTGTAGGACAACAATAGTGATAGGTCAGGGATGATGATTCCCCCAGAAGTTCTTTTATTGTTGAAAATTGTTTGGCTATCCTGGGTAGTTTTGTTTTTCTGTATGAAATTGAGAATTGCTCTTTCAGTGTCTGAGAATTGTGTTGGAATTTTGATAAAGGTTGCATTGGTTCTATAGATTGCTTTTGATAAGATGGCCATTTTCACTATGTCCAATCAATGAGCATTGGAGATATTTCAAAATCTTCTCAGGTCTTCATCGATTTCCTTCTTCAGGGATTTGAAGTTCTTACGATACAAATCTTTCACTTGCTTGGTTAGAGTTACACCAAGATATTCTACATTGTTCGTGGCTGTTTTGAACGGTTTGTTTCCCTAATTTCTTACTCAACCTGTCTATCACTTGTATAAAGGAACATACTAATTTGTTTGAGATCATTTTGTATCCAGCCACTTTGCTGAAGCTATTTTTCGACTGTAGGAGTTCCCTGGTGTAATTTTGAGGTTTGCTTATGTATATTATTATATCATCTGTAAACAGTGATACCTTAGCTTCTTCCTTTCAAATTTGAATCCCCTTGATCTCCTTTTTTTGTCTAATTGCTCTAGCTAGAACTTCAAGTACTATATTGAATAGGGAGAGCCTGGGTAGCCTTGTATTATCCCTGATTTTAGTGGGATTGCTTCTAGTTTCTCTCCATTTAGTTTGATGTTGGCTGTTGATTGCTGGATATTGTTTTTAACTATGTTTAGGTATGTGCCATCAATTACAGATCTCTCCAAGACTTTTAACGTGAAGAGGTGTTGTATTTCATCAAAGGCTTTAATGAGATAATCATGTGCCTTTTTTCTTTGAGTTTGTTTATTTAGTGGATTATGTTGCTGGGTTTTCATATATTGAACCATTCCTGCATCCCTGTGATGAAGCCTACTTGATTGTGATAAATGATGGTTTTGAGGTGTTCTTGTATTTGGTGTGTGATAATTTTATTGAATATTTTTGCATCAATATTAGTAAGCAAAATTGGTCTGAATTCTGTTTGTTTGTTGGGTCTTTATGTGATTTAGTTATCAGAGTAACTATGGCTTTGTAGAATGAATTAAATATGGTTCCTGCTGTTTTCATTTTTTGAGATAGTTTGGGCTGTATTTGTATTAGTACTTCCTTGAACGTCTGGTAGAATTCTGCACTAAAATCATCTGATCCTGGATCAGAAAATGCTTAATTTTTAGAGTCTGACTTCCTAGACATACAAGACTTCAATCATTACTGTATTTAAATTCAGATAGGTCATTTAATTGTTTTTATATGCAAGGAAGTAGTACAGTTTGAGAATCTGTGTTTAAATGTGTGGTTTATGCCTTATTATTAAGCTTACAGTAATTTGTGTTATTGCCTAATGATACAGTTATGTAGTAACCAAAGAGCTTCATAATTCTTTGATTTTATTAATAGGTAATTTGACTATTAGGTTGTGAACTATTACTGTGACAGAATTTAGATGGATAGTGATAGTGATTGTGACAAGGCTTTTTAAGTTTTTTGTACCCCATAGTGCTTTAATTTAAAAATCTATTTGTTAAAACTGACCTGTAAATATCTTTTGTGGTTGATTTTTAGCCTCCAGCTGAGCAGGCCAAAGCCAGACTACAATTGGTCCTTGAAGCTGCTGGTAAGTTTTTAAAATTAACTTTTATGAAATTAAAAATTACATCTAGTCTACAGGCTTACATATGAGTCAAAAAACTTTTATAAATTCTCACATATTAATAAAATCTAGATTATATGTTTAGGTATATTTACATTTATAATTATATTTATATTTATGGCTGACATATAAAGGTTCTAGAAGGACATTGTTTACATGTTTATAGATAAAACAGGTATTAGTTTTAATGTTTAGTTGTTAAGAAATTCATGTTGATTTTTATTTTTTTATGTTCTGTAGTTACAGTAAAATGGAAGGAATTTTTTAACTGTAGATCATGATTTTTCTGACATTTTCCTCTGGAAGTTTTATAATTTTGCTGTTCTTATTTAAGACTGTGACCTGTTTTACTTAAATTTTTTATAGGTTACATTTGATTCAGGTTTTTATCATTTTGGTGAAAATTAGGCCAGTATTATTTAAAATTCCTCTAATTACAATAAACTAGTTCATTGGGCTATGCGTTCTGTTGCCATCTAGTCTTAATATGCCATGCTTAATTTCCCGGTGGAACAGCTCCACAAAGACATTTATTCACCTCTTCATATATGTCTAAAAATTGATGCTGTGTTTTTCCATATTGATAATTTAAGTCTTAGTATACTGCTGAAATATATGTATAAATTATTAACCTTTTAAAGGGTTAGTTAAAGCTTATATATTCCAGTTTGACAAATTTTAAGGATTCAAAGATAATTGTAGACCACATATTGTCAGTTATATTTTTGAAAAAATACCTATGTTCACATTGAATCAAGGATCTTTCGTATTAGCTATTTATTATTATACATTACTATAGAAATGTGGTTTTGCGATTGTAGTGTATATATAGGATTGCTACTTTTCAGTGCCACTTTTTTATCAGGCTGCTTCTTTTTCATACTAGTAGTATGAATCAACCCATATGTAATGATGTAATGTTTTGTATTTCTTTGAAAAATGCCCAGTATTACTTTTTAAAATACCTTATTGCCTCACAGAAAAAGTAGATAGCAGGATGGTATGGAATAAGTAGGCACATTGTCATAATTCTTTTGTTCCTATAATGAATCTCAGAGGTAAAATTTATCAATAAATATACAAAAAAGAAAGGGATTGGAAAAACTTTAGACTAGCCTAGTTAAGATAACCTCTTACCTCTGAGTAATCTCTTCTTCCTTGTTTCTGACAACTATCCATCTGCCTGTCTCTGACACTTCATATGAATAGATTCATGTAGAACATGTGGGGTTTTATATTTGTCATGTGGTGCTTTGGAAGTATATCCATGTTGTAATACATCATTAGTTCGGTTTTTTTTTATTGGATATTTTATTTACATTTCAGATGTGATCCTTTCCTCATTTCCCCTGACTCAGGAACCCCCTAGTTCATTTTTTTAGTGGTCTCAGATCCTCCTCATCCAGGTGCATTCCCCCCTCCCCTTTCCCTCTTCGTCTTTCCTTTTCTCTTTCTTTCTAGAATACAAGAAAATTTTTAAAAACTAGCAAATTAAATTTAAAATAAACAAAGATAAAGCATGAAAAACTCAGATGTACCAAAGTATCCAAAATCATTATATATAAGGCAAATACCAAGGTAAGGTTTAAAAAATCAAACAAGTTATTATTATATAAAACAAAACAGAAACAACCCTCTAAAAATCCCATTGAGTTACTTTTGTGTTGCCCATCTATTGCTGAACATGGGGCCTGGGCTTTGTATACCCAGTGGGACTCCTTTGGAGAGAACTATTTTTTTTTTCCAAACAGATGACACTTGGAGACAGCTTCTGGGTTTGGGAATAGAGAATTGTGTCCATTTCCCCTCTAAGTGCTGGAATCCCATCTGGCTTAAATCTGTGTAAGCCCTTTGCATACTACAATAGTGTCTGTATGTTCATATGCACAGCTGTTCATTTGTATCTGAAAGCCTTGTTTCCTTGATATCTTCCATTTCCACCTGCTCTTAAGATCTTTGCATGAGAAGAGGGTTTAGTGAAGATCTCATTCATATATATATATATATATATATATATATATATGAATATATATGTTCCTTCACATTGTCTAGTTGTTGGTTTCTGTATTACTTCCCATCTCCTGTAGAAGGAAGTTTCTCTGATGATGGCTGAGCAAGATGCTGATCTATAGAATGTCCTTAGGAGTGATTTTATTGCTATATTTAGCAGACAAGTATGCTTTTTTCTCCAATGGCCTATCCAGTCAGATTTTTAGCCAGACTTAAGTTCTATCTCATAGAGTTGGCCTTAAATCCAATCAGATAGTCATTTGTTACTCCAATAAACTTTGAACCACTATTGTACCAATGTATCTTACAGACAGTTACCATTGATCAAAGAGTTAGTGGCTGGGTGGTATTTATCTTACTCCTTCCTTTCAGCACCATGAACACTAGTTAGTAGGGGTGAAAGCTCAAGTTAGACACCAGCACCACTTCTCTGTGTTCAATGAGATATGTGGATGTTCTCTTTAACAAAAAGGCCTCCCGTCAGTTTGTGTAGAGCAACCATTAGTCTTGGCAGTCACCTGATTGAGGGTTTCCATGAGGGCCCCTTTTACCAACAACTCAGTTAGATGCAACCCATTTCTAGCACTGGAAGATTGACTCAATGGGAACAGATCGTTAGCTGGGGATTCCATTTATATTTATTTCACATATTATATATTTCAAACAGCTTCCACCATAGTAGGTTTCTATATTATCCCTCAAATGACCCTTAATTTTGGCTGTTATTCCCCCCATTCTTTCCTTAACCCTTTCTTTGTGAGCATTCTCTCTCTCTCTCTCTCTCTCTCTCTCTCTCCCTCCCTCCCTCCTTCCCTCCCTTTGTCCCTCCCTCCCGTTAATCCTCTTATTCCAGTCTCTCCTCCCCCTCCATTGAATTGTTCTCTCCTCCCTAATCCCCCTTACTCTTTTACTAACCTATGTGGTTACATGGAGTTTAACAAGCTTATGGAAGACTTGACATCCACATATTTATGTCTGGAATATCTTACTCATGACTTTTTATGTAACTTCATCAAAATACTTTTAAAGTTTACTTTTTTTGCTTCTTTTGACAGCCAAGTAACATTCCCTTTTGTAAATGTACTACATTTTTTCATGATCCTTTCATCATTGATACACATCTACACTATTTGAAATTTTTGGCTATGATGAATAAAGCAGCAATGAACGTAATTGAACAGGTGTCTCTGTGGTACAACATAGAGTCGCTTGGGTATGTGCCCAAAAGATCAACAGACTCTAAAAGATTCATTTCTTAAAATTCATAGCTGTAAACTATAATTATTCCTTGCATTGCCTGTATTCTGTTCACGTTGGAACTTTCTGCTCATGTTTTGTTTTGTTTGGTTTGGTTTGGTTTGGTTTGGTTTTCTCCTATTTCCTCCCTAGTAGGTTCTTATTTCCTCCCCAGTAGGTTATTTTTTTCCTCTATCATAGTACCATAATAAAATTACAACGATTAATCTCTCATAGATAAGTCATTTGTGAGGAAACTAATGATCTGGAAATTTAAACCTTTATATAGTTGTATGGTATGGAAATTAGAATAGAAGTTACTCAAGAAACTAGGACTAGACATACATATGATGCAGGCTATACACCAGAAGGACTTCAAATGAGTACCACAAACAGGCTTTTATTTCTGTATTCATTACTGCATGATTCTTGATAGTCAGAAATGGTCCCAGCCTAGATGTCCATCAAATGAACAAAGAAGATAGATGATTGATCGATAGATAGATAGATAGATAGATAGATACATACATACATACATACATACATAGACAGACAGACAGACAGACAGGAATTTTAATCAGCTGGAAAAAATAAAATGACATTTGCAAGAAAATGGGTGGAACTAGGAATATTAAGAGAAATAAGCAGATTCAGCAAAATACCATATTATATACAAAACATAAAATTACATGTGTGTATTTGCATATATATGTGTGTAGATCATATACTAGAAATGTGATCATGAGGAGGTTGGAAAGAATGAAAGAATAATGGCAAAGACTGTCTAAGGGACAGGAACCAGCCATGGGGAGACTGGAGAGCCATGTGAAAGAATGGGAAGAGAATGGGGGCGGGAAATGATTGTAGGCAAAGTACAATGATATATATGAATTAGCTGTCATTTTGTTTGCTCACCTAAGGAGTACATTTAAAAGTTTCAGAAATACTCAAATACTGATTGTAACTGATGAATGAATTTTGTGATATTCTAAAATTTTTGAGATGACTATGATATATGACTTTATAAATATAAACTTTAAGTTAATACATGATAGAAAATTACAAAGCAGCCCTGTTATCAAAAAAGGAAGAAGGAAGATGAGTTTTACCTGAGCACTTGTCTTTGTCATTCTTGCTTCTACTATTTGATTTGATAGAACCATTCTGGTATTATCTGTTAGTTTCAAAACCCTCCCTCTTACAAAAAACCAACTCATTTTACACTAAGCATTTTCATGAGCCTAAAGAATTCTCCAAAAGACAATTGATTTTTCCCAGTATGAGGAGGAATATAATTGGTTTCCATGCCTCTTTAATTTCCTTTCTTATTTTTTTATTGGTTATTTTATTTATTTACATTTCAAATGTTATCCTCCTTCCCAGTTTCCCCTCTGTAAACCCCCTATCCCATACCCTCTCCCCTCTGCTTCTATGTGGGTGCTCCCCCACCCACCTACCCACCTACACCTCACTGCCCTAGAATTCCCCTGCACTGGGGCATTGAGGCTTCACAGGACCAAGGACCTCCCCCTCCATGCAGCTGGAGCCATGCGTACCTCCACATGTATTCTTTGGTTGGTCGTTTAGTTCCTGGAAACTCTGGGGGTCTGGTTGGTTGACATTGTTGTCCTTCCTATAGGGTTGCAAACCCCTTCAGCTCCTTCAGTTCTTCCCCTAGCTCTTCCATTGGGGTCCCTGTGCTCAGTCCGATGGTTGGCTGCAAGCATCCGCATCTGTATTGGTAAGGTTCTAACAGAGCCTCTCAAGAGACATCAGGCTCTTATCAGCAAGCACTTCTTAGCTGCTTATAATAGTGACTTCTTGTAATAGTGACTGGGTTTGGTGGTTGCATATGGGATGGATCCCCAGCTAGGGCAGTGTCTGGATGGCCTTTCCTTCAGTCTCTGCTATACTCTTTGTCCCCGTATTTCCTTTAGACAGCAGCAATTCTGGGTTAAAATTGTGAGAAGGGTGAGTGGCCCTATCCCTGTAATTATTGGTACATGGATCTTAAATTATATTTCAGTGTCATGAAGAAAAGTAGAAATTTTCTTTATTTCATGTTTGATAAAGCAACTTACCGTAGAATCCATTTGTAATAGTACTTCATCATCTAAATAATGTCTATCACACTTTGAATTGTATCTATAGTTTTCAAAGTACTTTCATAAATCCTTTATCCCATGACTTCTCAGGACATAGGTAATCAACTCCATTTCACAAATATGAAAACTTGCATATCTGACTAGTATCAGAATTCGGAAGCAAATGTAATGATTTCTGATGTTTGAGCATTTACTCCCTAGAGTTTCAATGCCTTGAGTATTGTTGGTCAGAGATAAGAGTAACAGAGAATGTTACCAAAGACATATTTTATTTTTGTAAATTTAATGTACATTTAACTTACAGTACAGTAAGTTCTAGCTTCAGATTCTGAAGTGTTTTTGCTTAATAATGCAGAAGAATTTAAAGTTCAACTTGTTGAAAAGCTGTTTTTCCTTAACTATATGGAACATTCATAGTATCTATGGAAAGCCTAGATTAATGTTACAATCATTAGCTTTCTGTCCTAAATCTGGAGAATGCATTTCAGTGACCCTTCCTGATATGGAAGTTGGTTAAATGATAAGCACAGATTAGTTGCATATGTATACACATTATGATCCATATCATAAGTTTTACTTAGCAATATACCATAAATGCCTCACTTCCTCTACAGCATATTAAATTGAGATCTGCATTTCTCAGTTTCTATTAGGTGCTCTGAACCAAGTCCTGATCTTTCCCGTCACAAAGACTGGTGATCTTTGGAGTTCCATCACTTCATTTCAGTCTAGCATTAAATGCTTGTGATTCCAAGAATTACAAATAAAGATAATTGATAAGGTTATTACTTCTGGAACCATAAAATGCTACTACTCTGCTTTACCATTTTAAAGCTAACAGAGAAACTTGCTCCAGAGGTGATGACCCTGAAATAGAATGATTTTTTTTTTTTTGACAAAGGTTTTATGTGAGGATACTGCCCTATTCCCATGTAGAACAAATGACAAAAAGGTTCACTCAGACTCATATCAATAGTTTTCAGATTTTTTCCCCTGTGTTGTCTCTCTGAGGGCATCCTAGTAGTCTAGATTGTAGCTGGTTAATCATTAACATAACTTGTACTTGGACAAGTCATTCTACCTTTATAGCCTTTACTTGTTATGGAATTTAGGTTAATACCTATAAAATACTATAATCTGGTCCACACTGTTCCAGTAAATGTCAGCAGTTTGGTGCACAAAGCTTTGTAACATTGTGTTCAGTTCTATAGCTAGGAGGCTGGGGTGCTGCTTTTGGATGCAGAAAAACCTATAGCAACATTGTTAATGCCTGCTGAATGCCAGTTGTTCATTCATAAAGTGAAAATAACAATGTGAACTTTCAGACATGTTAGGAAACCAATATAAATTATTTTAATGAAGACTTTAGCATTCCTAACCTATATATAACTGAGCATTATAGAAATCTTAGCTGAGAAATTCACCAGCTGTTCTCTGTTATATTCCCTGAGTAACTTTATGAAGTTATTAAAGAGAAGCTGAGTCACATGTCTTCCTTAGGCTTGAACTGCTAGATATTACCAATAATAAAAAAACATTGCTTTAAGTAAAACATCAAATAGTTTAGTTTACTTAGACATTTGTCAAAACTTTTTCATCAAGTATAGTTTTTGCCAGCTTCAAAGTTCTACATAAAATTGAATAGCTTTAATGCAAAATCAAAATGACAATGTGAAGTTTGTTTCCAACAATGGATCTGATGTTTGTCTTTGTAATACTCCAAAAAGATAAACCTATTGTTTTCTAAATGAAATCATTAAGTAACTTGTTTTTGAGAAGTATGTTATTTATTTTAGCATTTATTGCATTATTATATTGGAAGAGCTGTTATTTATCTCTAATCGTACTTAGTAAGAAGAAAGCTATCAGTGAGAGTCTAACAATATCAGAGCAACTTGCCATGTTTGAGCAGATGTTAAGCAGACAGTAGTTGAATGTTAATTTTGAGAGGGTGGTATGCTTAAGCCTAACTGAAGTATGTTGCATGTGGGCCTTCTAGACTGGAGTACAATGCTCAATCTCTGGGGAAAATTTTAAAGCTAAACCTCTTTCTTTGGGGTTCTCTATATGGACTCTATCAAGTCAGTATAAAGCAGATCATCCCTAGGCTAAAGCCCTTCAGCTTTTGTTATTGGGCTCTGTAGACCTGTAATTAGGCCTCCTGGCAGGCCTTGCAGGCCAGCTAATGGTCATATGGAGTTTCTATGAGGCAGACTGGCTTTGTATAAATCCTGGGTAGGAATATGTTTATGGGTCACTTCCTACCAGGACCAGGCTTTGTCCTTATGCCCTGGGGCTGACAGGGAGCAGGTTCCCTTGACCATGGACTGTTCAGTGTGCAACTCCAAATCTACTCCACTAATCCCCAGTGTAAACAGAGGATTTAGAAGGGCTTCTGTCACTTACAGTGCCAATTCACTTGGGTGTCTGTGAATTTATTTTCCCTGACTTCATTATGGAAAGACTGACAAGTGTGTAAGATTTTGATGGCTGTTTATACATCAAATGTGTGGATCATTTTAGTGGGTTTAGAATCATCCCAAATAATTAATGTGGGATAATTTAATTCAAAATTATATAAGTAGTTTCTTAGAATTGATTACCTTTTAATATCTTTAAATTTTAAATCATTAAAAATTGTGTATCAATGGTCAGTCTTTTCTTTTAAATAGAACTATAGGTCTTTTTTTTTCTTAAAAGTAAAATAACATTGTATAAAAAAGAATTCACCAAAGTGATCATGAGGATTTTAGATAAGTTAAAAAAAATAACTAAAATATTTATTGTTCTGAATATTTTATATTAAGTAAAAGTTTTATTTTAGTGTAGCAGAGCTTTGGAGGGGAATATCACATTATTTTATAGAATCCTTAAGGAAAATTTGATCCATGAAGTCTTAAAAATAATGAGTTGCATTTATTGAGAATTTTCTGTATAGTCATTACTTAATATACATTTCCCTATGTTTGAAGTATTTTTATAATTGGTTCTTATGTTGTACTCATGCCTATATCAAAATAAAGTATTTGAGTTTTAAGAAAGTAATGATTGAAAATCTACTTTTCTGCTTGTTTAACATAATTTTACTAAGATTTTTTTATCAATGAAATTATATTGAGACTAGATTCTAAAGAGCTTAAAAATCCTAAGTGCATACTGATCAGAACTGTCACCTCTCGTCCTACCAAAAAAAAAAAAAAAAAAAACAGTTTTCTTTTGAAAGAAAAATCAAATGGTGAATACTTTTCTGTCTCATCTAGTAAACAAGTACTCAGTAGTTTGCATTTCATGCTATAAGAATGGCTCGTGACAGATGTGGCTGTAAAGACCACATACGTGGATTGTATGATTTTTATTCTGGTGGAACAAATAGGATCACTCATTACAGTTTAGTCTTTTTCTTTTTTACCACCACCACCACCACCACCACCACCACCATAAAACTGTTTAAATAGAGTATCCTTTTGGTGTATGAGGACTACATATTTTTCTAAATTTTGAAAAAGTCAATGGCAACAAAGAGCCCTTCATCTCTTCCAGATGATATATTATTCATGTTCTTAGTGTTTGGTCTATATATTTGTTAGAATTTTTTCTATAAATACTTCATTGATATCATTTCCCCTCCCTCTCCTCTCTCCTTGTCCTACAATCCAACAAAGTTAAGATTCTGTCCTATTTTTATAGTTTTTAAATTTTTATTTAACATAATTAGAAAGTATATAACTTAGAGACTATAAGAGCTAGGACTTCCACGTAGTTATTAAGAGCACCAAATTGTATTGATGTTCATAGAATGAATGACAAACATTGCATACTCAGAACTTTGTTCTCTCCTAACTAGGAAAACTGTAGTGAGTGTTATTTGTCTTACCACTATTAAAAATAGAAATATTAATATAGTTTAGATATATTTTAGAATTAAAAGAAAAACCCTGAACTAAATATCTAACTTCATTCTCTTTTAGTATTAAACAAGAGTTAGTATTTATATTGAAAACTATCTAGGATGATGTATAAGAAGCTGATGTTGGTTGTGATCTCTGAGTAGCAAAAATGATAGAGCTTAAAACATTCTATTTGCCCTGCCTTCATTTTCTGATTGTGCTCTGGTTATGAAGAAATATAGGAAAGGTTTGTTTTGAACATAAAATGTCCCTGTTGAACCTTGACAAATGTGTGCAGTAGTGTAACGCCAATCTAAAGGACACTTGCTCCAGAAAGGGCCTTCACTCCTGTGCAAGTCAGTTCTCCCTTCCTCAGTCTCCACCTTAGCCACTACTAATCTGATTTGTGTTGCTGTAATCCCACAAAATAAATGTAAACAAAATCAGCTAGTTTTTCTGATTCTAAATCAGTATGTGTTAGGGAACGTATTATATACATATTAAAGTTTGAATTTCAAATTGTTCATACTTATTTTATAGAAATTTAATTCATTTTGAATAGCTAACATGAATTTGCATCCAAACATTTCTTAAATTCAGACATTAATTTCTTGGATATTTGATTGTATTTTCCACATAGAGACATTCAATCTTTCACCATTGTGATATGAACTGCTGTGTTTTAGTTTTTGTTTGTTTGTTCCAGATGTTTTCCTCTGTTTCTATTTTGCTTCACTATTTTATCACGAGTAAATGTTGCATTTTGTTAAATGCCTTTTCTTTTGAATGAGAATTGAAATTATATGAATTTCTTTCTTACATATATATTTTGTATTATTTGTTTACAGTCTTATAATTTTAGGAGTAACACCTCTTGAACATGATGTGCTTACATTGCTATATTGCCTCATTCTACTCTGTAAAATTGTTTTTCCTCTGTATATTATATAACAATATGTATCATTCTAATTTTATAATATATGATTATATGAAAATGATCCTGTTTATAAATATATTATGATATAATATATTGCATATGATTAAGTAATATCACAATGATTAAGTAAATATTACATATTATATTTATCTTATCTTGTATTTATTATCAATTATAAAAACACTGTTACAGACATTTCTGTGCCTCGTTCCCTCTAAGATATGTCAGTTTCTAGTTCACAATAACTTAAACGATAGAGTCCTTGGTTGACTGATACTCAGTGAGTGGATGAGTAAGTTACTGGTAGCATATGTAAATGTTATTTACAGATCATGGAAGTTGAATCCTGATCTGGAGTTTAGAGTATTTTGGAAGCAAAAGAATTGGCTCAGTAGTTCGGAACACTTGCTTTTACAGAAGGCCCATAGTTTGGTTCCCAACACCTACGTGTTAGCTCACAATGTTTTCTAACGCATTTCCACATCTGACAGGCACAAGGCTTGTCCATAGTCAATACACATACATGCAGAGGAAACACTCATACAAAAAATAAAAATGAGTAAATCCCTTAAAAAATTAAAAAGTAGGTATGCATTCTATTTCTTATATGAAACATATGAGTGCATTGTTTCATACTAATTTCTTCACTATTAGTGTTTGCTGTTTAGAGTAATATTGTAAGCTGCATCTCTTTAACACCCCTGTTTATATTCCAATATTCATATAAGTGGACCTAGACCATCTTCATTATGGAAAGCTTCAGTAGTGGATGCTTACTAGTAGTCAGTGAATACAGGGAAAATAGTTGTTTACCACAGAATTCCAGTGGATTGGGTATTTTCTTTGGTTGTTATATCAGAGGGACTCATAGTTACAGCTTCTCAATATAGGGCAACCCAGAGTATATTCTAAATCACCAAGAGTATCTTTCCTATAGGACTACTTTTTAATTTAGAATTCATAGCTATGTAGATCCTCATAGAAACAGAGGTAGAAAGTGATAGTAAGAAAGTTGAGGGAGATGCAAGTATTCTCCTTACCCTTCATCTCTAAAGTGAGAAGGAAAGCTCAACTTGGGTAATCTAGACCTATAGTTTACTAATTTTCTAAAATATGGACATCGATATGTATGTATGTATAAGAGGTATAAACATAACTAGACTCTGAGAAATTTATACATGCAAAAGCACACAAAACAGATTTTTTTCATCTTTTACAGTTCATTAATATATTTATTTAATTCAGTGAGGTGGTATGTCCAACTCAACACTGGGACAGTTATAAATGTGGCCTGACAATAGTTAGTCATAAACTTATATAAAATGTAGGGTTTTTTCCCATAGGTTTTTGTTTTTATCTGTTCTAGTGTATGGGGGCGTGCGTGTATGCATAGCTTGATTATGTGATTCTAGAGCATGATGCCAGAGTTGCCACAGTGACAAATAGTTAGGCATGTCTGCTTGAAGTCAACATGAAACAAATGTTATCTGATCATCAAACTTTACATATGCCTATTTTCAGAAATGTTTCTGTTAGTGTGCCAATCTTATAGCACTTTTGCTTATAAAAAAGTAATTTCAGTTTTGAATTTAAAAGTAAATTTACTTTTAATACTTTTTAATTAAAGGCTATATGTATTAATTTCTATGACATCTTTGCAAAAGATTATAAGTAGTACTTTTCATGTAAATGTGAAGAGCCCTTTAAGACAAGCTGGCTGGGCTAGCAGTATTCTTCCTTAGCTGTCTGAGGTCTGAGATTTCAAGTCTGTACAACCACACCTGGCTCCATGTAGACACTGGCTGTTGGTTCTAAATTATTCCATATGAGTCATTCCTACCATTATATGTGTTCATTAAAGCGTGAAATGACCATTGGTTTTTATATAAAAAAAGGTAATTCTGAGATTTTGATAAGGCCCTTAACATTGTAGAATTGTTTTTAAAATCCTATTTGTGTATTGTTGTCATTATTGTTCTTGGGAAGACATTTTGAAAATCCAAAGACCTTGAAATGTAAGTGAGATTTATCAAAATGCTGTTGATTTATTCAAAAAACAATTGATAAATTGGACCTCATGAAACTGATAAACTTCTGTTAGGCAAAGGACACTGTCAATAGGACAAATCAGCAACCTACACATTGGGAAAATATCTTCACCAACCCTACATTTGATATAGGGCTAATATCCAAAATATACAAAGAACTCAAGAAGTTAACCTCTAAAAAACCCCAAATAATCCAATTAAAAATGGGGTACAGAGCTAAACAGAGAATTCTTAACAGAGGAATATCGAATGGCTAAGAAGCACCTAAAGAAACATTCAACATCTCTAGTCATCAGGGAAATGCAAATCAAAATGACCCAGAGATTCTACCTCACAGCAGTCAGAATGGCTAAGATCAAAAACTCAGGTGACAGCAGATGCTGGTGAGGATTTGGAGAAAGAAGAACACTCCTCCATTGTTGGTGGGATTGCAAACTGGTGCAACCACTCTGGAAATCAATCTGACACTTCCTCAGAAAATTGGCAATAGTACTTTCTATCTGATGACCCAGCTATATCACTCCTTCACATATTTCTACTCTTTAAAATTGTTAATCCTGTTAGATAATCGTCATATAGGAAGGCAAGCATATTCTTTGAAAGTCCTGTCAAGGTTAATATTTTTCATCTTTCGGTACAGCGCAGATTCTCAATAGTGTTTGAAATGACAAATCCCATTGTTTTTATTGTTTCATCCGTTTTCATCATAGAAGTCACTATCATTGGTAACTATAATAGTATAAAATGTATCTTTAAATATTAAAACTTAAAAGCTAAGAGTTACTCTTTGATCTATGGATTATAAAATGTATATCTATTTTCTCTCTATCCATAATACTTTAAGGTGTACCTTAATTTCGATTAAGATTCCTGCCTGGCTTCTGAAACAGTTGGAGCCTTTGCCTTTGCAAGGCTGGGATGACAAAGGAAGAAAGAAATTTTAAGACATTGTTAAGAAGCATCTAAGACATCTGCCCTACCAGTTGAACGAGCCCTCTGAGAACAGTAACACTGTCAAACCAGAGGCCACCGAGCACTATAAAGTAGCTCCGTTTAACCTGTACCTTACAATGACCTCCCTTCAGTATCTTCTAATTGCCAAATGAAAACAACAGCTCAAGGCCAAGGCACTCTGTTTGATGTTTTGTCTACGAAGTTCTGCATGGAAGAGTACCCACAGCAGATTAAGGGGGAAATGTGTCTGGTTTACTCATCATAACCACTGGTGATTACTGGGAGACAGTAGTTACTGGTAGATAGCTGAACAGTTTCCCTATCGCTGCTGAGTGTCAGTAGGAAAGTGGAGGGAGAGTGGTTCTCATGAGCAATTGCAGTGAAATTTGCTTTTTTCTTACATATGTTTTCAAATAATAACATATACCACTCCAAATTTGCTATAAGTTTCATTATTTACTTGGAATTTTATAGGATAGCATGCTTTCCCATAGAATTTATTTGAAGAAAAATAGACTGTGCTAGGGCCCGTTCCAGACAGTGGGCTCGTTGCAGTTGTCAGGATATTGTTCTTACAGTTGTGCAGATGAGTATAAGGTACACGGTACCTAGATGTTAATCTGTTTTTTAAGTTTGACCTTACCAGATGCTATACTAAGTAAAAAGTGGGTTTTTTTTTTTTTTTAAAGTACAGAGGAAACAAGGAATCTCTGCCTCTGCCTGAAGAAACAGGAAGAACTCAAAAAATAAGTGTAAAAAAGTATAACAAACAAGAAATTTTCACCTTTACAACCTTTTGTAATAATATTTTGTAATTTTTATTTCCTCACCTGATACCTTTGCAAATCCTACGCATTAACAGATGGCTTCTAAAAACTGGTAGTAATAGTCTGAGTAATAAAGTTCTTTTGATATAGTTACTGAAAGAATATTTATCATTGCCTTATTAAATATGGAGAAATAAGTGTGCCATTTTTTCCAAATGGTTTCATTTGCTCGTGTTTTCTTTGTTGATCCAAATGAATGAAATTAGAATAAACAATCTCAAAGTCATTTGTAATCAGGAGCTGATTAATGGAATTTGGTTTCATAGTCATTATTCATTCACGAACACCTGATATCTTTCCCATAAACAAATTGTGTTTGTCCAAATTAAGAAATTAAATGAAGCATTTGATGAGTTTATGATTGACCCTTCTAACTCAGAGCCCATTAGTCAATGTCGTCATCATAGAAAATGGTTTGACTAATGTGTTGTCTGAAGAAGCATGTGGATTTATTATGACTTCTGATTAATGCTCGCTGCAAGCCAGACAACTAGATTATAATAATTTTTTGATTCTCATTTTAACAGTCATTGAAGAATTTCATTTCTGATGAAATGTATTTATGTGCCATTAGATTTAGGGGATGATTTTATGGTGTTGAGAGGGTAATTTTTTTCAAGTCTATATTTTAAAAAGGATTTAGTATATAACTTAGAAAAGGTGGTTTAAAAAAAATGGTCATACATCTTTTGACTTTTGTGGACATCATCCTTTCCTTTCAGGATTATGAAATTAAAGGCTTTTAACCTAGAATTTGTTATCAATAACTTTAAGAGAACAACAACATTTGAATTTCTTGCACATTAATTTAAAACCTTAATTTGATAATTTAAATATTTCTTTTGAAATCGTTTATAGTATTTATTTAATATGGTTATATTCCCCAATAAAATGAGACCCTCTTTTCTCAGCATTAGAACTGGATTTCCACCTTTACAACCTGTATTTGTATGTTTGGTTGGTTTGTTTTGTTTTAAAGTTAAGATACAAAACAATATACTGTGCTGTGGCATTTTCATATGTATGTATTATTTTGTTTCATCCTAATTTCTCCTCCTCTACTTCCTTCTCCCACTCCTGTGTTCCCATTTTAAATGGGTTTTTAATGGAACAGTTTAGCTGAACAAATGCAACATAGGCTCTGTGGGTAGTGCAAGGTGAAGAATATATGGGGATAAAGAAGTGAAACTCCTCACGTATGGACTGTAAGTGTAATGGGAGGAGATCCTGGTAAGGATTTAAAGGTAAAAAACAGAGGATTTCATCAACACTTACAAGCTAGAAATATATACAGGGCTTATTGTTTTCTTGTGAAGTAAATCGTTGTGCCTGCCTCAGAAAGTGAGGAATGGGGAGAAGAAAGCACAGCACCAGGACTCTTTTGGAGACACTCTCATTTCCTTCAAACTGTGCCCATGTGGTAATGCACCAATGTTCTTTTGTGCTCTTTCTTATTTTATATTTAAAAACAAGGGAACTAGCACCAGATAAATGACTGCTATATCGTCCTTACTCTTTCATTTAGCTTACATCAGATAGTCACAGTACCATGATGAGAAAAGACAGAGCTGTGAGTAATATTTTCAATACCTTAAAGATTTTAAGATCTGCCCAAATTAGAATCTTTCTCCCTAGGTTTTCCTTATGTAATTGCTTTATTTTTAATGAGATCAAGGATTCAATATACCAAAGAATAGAGTGAATTAGAAGATATTCATTGGTTCTTCTGTGTGAAGCAGTACTAAGACTCTATTTACAGTCTTCTGCTAATGGGGAATCCTCATGGGCCATACTGTGAGCTGAGAATCTTATAGCATCACATAAACAAAAGGACAGACAGAGGGTTATTTGTAGCATGACCAAGAACTGAGGTTACCTCTGAGTTATATTAATTTAGAATCTTTCTTTTGTTGAAGGTTCTGTGGAAAACACAACTTTTTTTTTTACTTCTTTTGAACATACAAACTAAGTCATAATTTCCTTTCTTAAAAATGAGACTCTGAATGAGATTCTACAGGCATTACATTTCCTCTGCATATGACATGGTCTAAAAATATTTAAAGAGATACCAGACATGTACCTCCCAAAGGCTTAGGCAGAGTGACTCCAAAGCTTATATGCTTATTAGGTTTCTAAATATGTTTTCTGAAATATCTGGATAAAAATGTGTTTCTGTTCAGTTTTGAATCAATTACAGTACCAAGATAGTTGCCCAGCTATAAAGAAATAATTCAGAACACCTAAATATTCCAAGATTACACACCTACTAAAAGGAAGGCAGAGAGTTACTATGGCAAAGTAGTATGAAGCAGCTAAGAAATACTGAAGGGGAGGAAGGAGAATGAACTATTATTTTAAGTACTGACTGTGTATCTGTAATCAATATAGGACAAGGTGCAAGAGACAGCTCAGTCTCTACAGCGCTTACACTTTTCCTGTCAGAAATCACATAAAAAGTCTGGGTGTAATGAAGCATACTTACAGCCCCAGGGGGAACAGAGACAGAAAGATTTCTGCGGCTGTCTGTCCAGCCAACCTTGCCTGCTGAATGAGCTCCAGGCCAATAAAAGAAAAATAATACGGCTTGTGCCTACAAAATGATATTGGTCTACACCCCCCACACATAACAGCTGTATACACACATACTCCACATACACACAGATGCAAAAATCAGTATAATACAAAAGGAGTACTAAAATAAGCTTAATTTTAAAATAGTATTTTGTATATGCAACACAAATGTGAAATACCATATTTATTGGTTCCTGTTTTGTTCCTATGACAAAGTCGCTGATGAAAGTAACAGAAGTAAGGACAGACTTGTTATGGCTCACAATTTAAAGGGATATCCCATATGGAGAGGAGGAGGTTCGGCAGAAACAGCCTTTGTAGAATAGCAGAAACATGAGGAAGGTTATCCATTCATCCAGTAAGAAAGCAGAGAAAATTAATGCTCGTAAGCAGGTCTCTTTCTCATTTTTTCTTTGTTATTTTGTTCTGGATCATAGACCATGGGATGGTGCGACAGACATTCATAATAGATGTTACCTAAAAGACATACTCAAAGGAGATTATAAACCTAGTAAAGTTGACAGCATTTAATGAACATTACAGAAAATACTGTTGGCTGTAATTTTTCCTCAAGTATATTCTACATAAGAAAAGACCAGAGTTTCCATTCTTTCTTTAATGAAAGGAGGTGGTCCAATTTGAAATAAATTGTCTTGAAGAAAGTAATATCAGGTTCTAAGGGAATGCATTTAACTATGGAGAAAAGAAAAAGAATGGGAGCTTTAAATATGCAGTATTAGGAAAAGCTGGGTGGACAGGGCCAGGGAAGGTAAATTAACCATGTTTCACAGCCTTCTGTGCCACAGTAAACAGAAAGGTTTCCCTGATAAATGCATCTGCTGATGTTCTAAAATCTGAAAACAAAAATGGGATTTAGAGGTGGAGACTTTGGAAGATAATTTGGTTTCTCTAAGGTCATGATGGTGAGGTCTTCCTGGTGGGATTACATACATTGCCCCCCCCCCAACACACACACTCCATACTACCAGCTTGAAGAACAACCTAATGCAAACCAACCACACTGATACCTTGACTATAGGCTTCTAGGATCCAGCACTGAAAAAGAGTTTCTAATGTCTCTGTCATTCACTGTATTTTATGAGGACAACCTGAGCTTCCTGAGATATCTCTATGATATCGCCTACTATTTTTTCCTAAGTAAGCCCATTGCTCTTCTAGCCTTAGACTTCTTAAGATAATCTCTGAAACAAATGATGCTTAAATGGGCTCAATAGAAATATTATTAATTTTTTTTAAGATTTATTTTATGTCTACTTAAGTTTTCTATCTGCATGTACATCTGCATGCCAGAAGAGGGCATCAGATCCCATTTTTCCATGGTTGTGAGCTGCCATGAAGTTGCTGGGAATTGAACTTAGGACCTCTGGAAGAGTAGCTGGTGCTCTTAACCACTGAGCCATCTCTCAAGCGCCTCTTAATTTCTTTTAATTAAAATAAAACTACATCATTTATCTCCTCCCTTTCTTCTCTCCAACTCCACTCATGTCCTCACAGTGCTCCTTCGAACTCATGACGCAACACACAAATATAACCTGCTGAGTTTGATTACTGTTGCTTGTCCGTATATGATTTTAGAACTGAACACTTGGTTAATTTTTAGGGGTCTCATCCCCAAGAAGGACTACACTCAGCATCTCTTAGTTGCCTTTAGTTATTTGTCTAGGGGTAGGTGTTTGTGAGATGTCCTTTTTCTATTTAGCATGCTTACTGGTGTTATCTTTATTTAGGCCTTGTTTCAGTAGCCATATTGCTAAGGTACCTGGGTACTTCCCTGTCATTTCTAGAAGACACAACTTCTCATCAGATTTCCCAATCATCTGGCTCTTACAATGTTTTCATCTCTTCTGTGATGTTCCCTGAGCCTTAACTATATTAATAAAGTGGCAGTAGTAGGTTCTTCACAATGGTCCATGACCTCAATAGTCACTGATCGTTGGCTAGGTTTTCAGTACCAGGCCTGACTTCCTTCTGTTCAACAGGCAGGCCTTAAGTCCAGTTAGACAGGTGCTGGTGCCACTGTTGTACCTTTAGGGTTATCTTGTCCTGCTGATCATTGTTTTGGTCCAAGGGTATCACAGCTGGATAGCACTATTGGCTGTTTCCTTCCCTTGGGTGCTTGCATTGCACCTTCTGCTACTGTGACAACTATTCCTCAAGAAGGAAACTTTCAGGACAGATCTAGTTCAGATCCTCTGAGCTCCATGTCCAAATTGGACGTTGTTTTCAGCAATAGGAATTTACTTACATTCTACCTCTGTAGAAAATTCATTTTGTTCATTCTGACTACATAATACATCTAACAACAATAAGAATTTGTAGGTTTAGGATATAAGACTGAGGAAACCAAAAAATATATTAATTTTGAAAGTATTAACTTTTATTGTGTAAAAGTTCTCAAAACCATGAGATAGGGCTTTTCTGGGGTCTTATATAGAACACTTTCTCCTAATTGAACTACTTACTATGCCCATGATAGGTGTTCTTAATACTTATCATGATATTACTATATTTTACTTGCTTATTCATAACCTGTAGCTCTCATCCTTCACTTTAAAAGTTTATTTTTACAGCAGCTAGAGACCATTATAGAAATTCATAACTCTGAAAATTCAGTGAACTCCTGGATCTTAAGTGCTCATTCCCAGTTGATATTTCTACAACACAACCCCTACACTCCTAAGGCTCTGGGAACATTTAGGAGATGAGCAGGAAGATCTTAAGCACCAGATGATCAAAGTGTCTTTTACAACTTGCAGGGAAGCTGCACCCATGAAATCTCAACAATATGGTCACCTAGGTAAGACCTACACATTGACAGCACTTGTCATGCTAGCGTGGATGTGGACGCACATACCCCACCCCTAGATAAAGAGCGACAGGCAATTAATGGCTTGTGAGAGAGGGAGACTTAGTCTTTTCTAGGGCTGAGTTCCTGGTAAGTTATGTACTGTCAAGTGGTCATCTCTGAAAATTTGTACATAATTTTAACACTAAATAGACTCAGCAGATAGGGTTATGTGGGTGCTTTTGTGTGTGTGTGTGTGTGTGTGTGTGTGTGTGTGTGTGTAATTGAAGAAGAGGTCATGAATTTCAGAAGAGTAGGGGAAATGACATATATACAGGAGTTGGAAGGCTAGAAATGATGTAAATATAATAAATACATTCAATTCTAAGAAAAAAAATGGAAAACTAGTGTTTCATTTAATGATTTTATACCAACATCAAGAAACAAGGTTAACCAAGAGATTTTTTTTTCATGTTTATATTGGTAGACAGAATAAAATAATAAGTTGTAATATTTTTGTAAAAATAGTAAAATATCATTAAAAATAATGTAGGCTTTCATATAATGAAATGACAAGTGAATGACAAGCCTTTGACAGAAATTTTGGTTCTTTTTATAAGTTTTCTTCTTACTATAATTAAGAATTTCTGTAACCTGTCTCTGCAAAACTGTCCTGGTATAAAACTGCCACACATTCACCACACTGCACACCACCCCATTTTTTATCTCTGGTCTTAAATATTAAATAGCCTCTCTTCTTCTGCTGTTCTCATATGAGTTGGATGTATCCTATCTTTGATTCAGTCTGTCAAATTTTTCTCTTATTCGTCACTTTGTCTGCCCCTCAATTAGGTGTCACTTTCAAACATGGCTTCTTCCTTCCACAAACTAACCTTACCTTCTTTGTCCAGGATTAAAAGTGTGTACTAACTGTGGTGTGTCTGTATTTCAGATAGATCATACTGTAATCCAGGGTGTGTCTGCATTCCAGATCATGTCTTTGAATGCTATCCCTTGCCACAGCAGTTATATTACTGAATTAAAATTCCTCTACGCATACATACTTGAGCTAAATGATGGTACAAATGAATCATAAGCATAATGGCTATAGAGAAAAAATTGGTTTTACTAACTGAGAAACTCAGAAACACAAATGAAAATGCTGATAATAGTTTAATGTAGTGTTAACGGTTGATAGTGTTCTCTTTCCTCTCCAGTACAGATTTCTCTGCTGATCAAAAATGAGCATAATTCTTATCCCACAGTTCTAACCCATAGAAGATCAGAGTGAGTCTAACAGAAAAAACTACTTCTTTGTAATATGTGTGTGTGTGTGTGTGTGTGTGTATGTATACTTTTTATTATATATGTGTATATATATACTTGTCTATATGAATGTATACTGTGTGTATGTATTCCTTCAGAGGCCAGAAGCAGGCATCAGATCACCTAAAGCTGCAGTTGCATAATTGTAAGCTGCCCAAAGTGAGTGCTGGGAATCAAACTCTGATCCAGTGAAAGAGCTGCAAATGTTCCTAACTGCTGAGCCATCTTTCCAGCTTCATAGGTTTACCTGTCATAACAGTCTGCCTCTTCAGAAAAATATTGGTTATAACATACCAAATTGTGGGTGAGCTTTAAAACTCAGATTCAAATTTCAATTAAATATTGTCAACATTTTTGCTACGTGGACATTTTGAATATACATTTATATACATGATAGATATATACACACATATAGCTACAAGAATGAACATCCTAACTTATGTGTTGTATAA
Organism: Arvicanthis niloticus; assembly: GCF_011762505.2. Classification (NCBI taxonomy): domain Eukaryota; kingdom Metazoa; phylum Chordata; class Mammalia; order Rodentia; family Muridae; genus Arvicanthis; species Arvicanthis niloticus. The sequence goes on from NC_047661.1 coordinate 48,573,855, forward strand.
AGGCATTGCTTTTGGTAGATAATAGGTGTTGAACTATTCATGAACTCCTGAGCAAAGAATAGTGTAAATGTTTCAAATAATTTAGGTCCATCATAGAAAGTTAAAGATCATATATAGTTAGGATCCAATTTAAATGATGATTTTTTTAGCTACATATATGTTTAAAAGTCCTGCAAGACTTTGGGTAGTTTTTGTTTGCCTTTTGCCTTTCCCAAACACCATAGATGTCTGGAGTCTTCTACAGATAATTGCCATCCTCTTTGAGATATATTATTTCAGACATTTCTTTCTTTCCTCCTGGAAAATATAAATATCTTGATCTCATTTAACAAATGCACTACAGTTTCTCAGTATATTTAAATAACAATCTTGTGTCTTAAATCAAAGGAAAGTTGAGGAATAATAATTTCAGTACCTAGAGTCCAAAACAGACTTTTCTCTCTGTTTTAATCCTTTTCATTGGATGATCATTGGAACAGTTTTATACCAATCAAATTAAGCACCTTGAGACCAGAGGCCAAATGAAAAATATTAAAAGACTTCCAAGAAGGAAGCCAGATTTACTGTGTGTACCCAACCTTAGTAGTCTACTCTGCCTGGTGTGAATATGGTGGAAATGCTAAAGTTGGGATGAGGAGCAGCACATGTATATATTGTGGCTCTTTATGAGTAATAATTTATGTAACAGTATTTATTTAAAATAATTTGAAATAAAAGTAATAATAGCATAAATAATCATATTTCCCTTTACTGTAGCTATTTATTGAATACTGTTCTTTAGTAGGCATAACTTTGCATATCATTTTTCTTTTTACAATAATATGATAAAATAAATAGAATATCTACATTATTGTATTAAACTTTAAAAGTCATGGTGAATAACAATTTTACTGGTTTGTCAAAGGACATAGTTGTTTTTAACTTTAATTTTTGAAAATAGTCATGAAAGTTCTTAAACATTAACAGTTTGAAGAGAGTGAATGGGTCTACACTGCCAACACTCCAACAATGTGTTAGGAATGCTGTGTTGACTACTAGAAAGTTGAGATAAAATAGATCACTTTCTCCTAATGCACTTGGCTTCCTTTTACTAGTTGGGAGTAGACATCTGCTTTTACATATTCTCTTTCCAGATCTCAGGAGTTGTGTTTGTTTTTTTTTTTTTTTTTTTTTTTTAACAGAAATTAAAAGTGTTTGTTGCTATTCTGTTTTGTAAGGGATGGTGAGAGTATTGAGTATCAAAGAATAGATCTATCCATGTTCAGAGCATACATAAGCCAAAGCCAAGCTGAAGAAAGAATGGAATATAGAATGACATTTTGACTCAGTAAGAAGGTCTTCGTGGGTCAGATCACAGCTAAATGAAGCTTTGTCATTTTAAAAATGTCTAATTTCAGAAATGTCTCACAGAAAGTCAGTAGAGGCAAATTCATTAAATTACAAGTGTAATGTAAATTGGTTGCCATTTATAATGTGAAACACATTTAAAAATAAGTCTTTTTAATCCTGAATTCAGAAAAAGCTACCACTTCCCCACTTTTACTGATAGAAGAACACTAGACCCTAATATTAAGTTAAATATCCGCCAATTATAAAAGCAAAGAGTACTGTGGTAGATTTTTTTTAACTTTAGAATGAAGATATCAGAAAGACATTTAAGTAATGATGTCTAATCATCATTGAGATTATGATTAGACATTACAAATCATGTAATTAGAGTATACCAAATTACAAATTATGGTATACTCTATATGCCCTCATTTTATGCTCTGATTTCATATTTGTCAAGTACTGAGACCAATTTCTTGTTCTCCTTATCAAGGAACAAGTGAAAGACTTACACTACAGTCTAGGAGGATAATTTTGATTCAGCCAGAGTCTCTTCTACCTTCCACTATTACAGTTAACCATTGTGAGGCTGGGGTGTAGCTCAGTTCATAAAGGGTTTCTCCAGCACACACAAAGTTTTAATCAGTCTCAAGCACCACATACTGTGATGTAGTGGTACTTGTTGGTAATTCTAGCACTCAGGTGACAGAGCCAGGAGCCTGTAATTCAGAGTTCTTCTCAGCAACATAGTTCTATGGCTACATTAAGCCAGCCATAAAGAAAGGAAAAGTAAACATGGTGTCTTAATATGGATACTATACACTTTAAAATATTAGATTTAACAGAAGTATGATCTAGGAATACTCTCACTAAGTCAATTCATGCTCCATATTATATGACCTGTATGTTCACATAAACAACATACTTCAATTTATCAAACTATAATAATAGTTTAATTTTTAATATTTTATCAAGTTTTAACATAAAGAATGGCAGCTGTTAAATAATTGATAGAAATGCTGATTTTAAAGTACTTTGGAAGGCTATGTTGTCTTGGTTTTGATTTGAAGTGGTAGATTTTTTCTTTTACGCAAAATAATGAGTGGTATGCATTCATATTCATGGAAAGCCAATTTCTTTGCATAAATTAACTCAATAATAAAGTGTGCTACTAGCTTTTGTTAGGTATTTGAAATAAATTCACATTTTAATACATTAATACTTTGCATGTTTGAATCACATAAAGGATCCTACATTAGACTTTACTCACTTGTGATTCAGAATTGGTGCCCAAGAAATAAATAAGTTAAATATTATTGCTACATATTATTGCTGGTAATATGTAGAAATTGGTAAAGAATTTTAGAGCATGGATAAGCTCAGGAATGAAACTGGTGTAAAAAGGACAAGGCCAGTGAGTGTTGAACATGCAGATTAAATGGATAGTGGTTTAAGTGTAGTGTATCTCCTCCCAATCTTACATCGGGGATTAGTGTTTTCATGCAGCAGTGATGCATGGTGGGTCCGAGTGAAAGAGTTTGCACTTGAGGATTGTAGCTGTCCCGGGTTCATAGTTGCCATCTCTCATTAGTAAGTGGGCTGTTGCTCCTCCTGTGGTGGTTTTGGTATCTTCCCTCAGTCCTGCTATCCTCATACACATTTACTCTCCTTTCCCCAATTCAGCACACATGAAGCAGCATGAGACCTGAAGTAGAATTGGAACAGACAGAGCCCTAAAGCCTTCTACTTCTATTCTTAAGAACTGTGAGCTTAATAAACATCTTTTCTTATAAATTCCCCTGCCTTAGGTTCTTTGTAAAAGCAAAGTAAAAGAATTAAGTCCAGATGAGTCTTACCACTGCATGAAATTTGGGATGGGATAATCATATGGCTGGGTGTCTGTGAACTGGAAGGAAGGGGCAGAAAGTGTTAGTTACTCAGTGAGTCTCTATGATGGGAGGGAGGGAAGAAGAAATAGAGGAAGCAAAAAGACATGTGAACTTTAGGTTTATATGAACACCTAGGTTCACAAAAGCATGAGTCTGCCAGACATTAAAATCATGTGTAGTGCTTCCATGAAGATTGCAATGGAGCATTAGTGCTGCTAAAGCAAAATACCTAAGTCTGCGTGATTTGTTTTTTGATAGTTTTAAAGCTGAAAACTTCCCATTCAAGGTATCAAAAGTATATGAATAGATAATTACAGCCATCCCAGATAACAACTTTTTTTTAAAAGATAACAACTTGGACCACTACATCTTCACATGGTAGAAGACTTCAGAGTACAAAAGATGGAGTAGTATCTAGTTCGCTCAAGGTCTTTTGTCAATCTATGAGGGCAGAATCCTTATGTCTTAGTTACTCCAAAGACCCTACTTAATCTTGTTGTACTGAGAATTCAATTTCAACACAAATTTCTGAAGAGTTATTCCAACTACAATAGGTTGGAATGTATAGTTAATCAACTATAAATTCATGGTGATGAAGGTTTTCAGCTCCTCAGAGAAGCCTGCTCTGCCCACTGTCATGCACAGCAGCAGTTCCTCTTTCCATTACTTAGTACAACCTAAAGGTGATGTCATGTCTAAGTTGTTCAGTACAGGAGCCACATCACCGTGCATGGGAAGTGTTCAAACAATCATTAGCCATCTCTGCCAAGACATTCCAGTCAACATTCAACATTGTTGGTTGAAAATTGTTAATTTTTAGGATGGTGGTGGTGGTGGTGGCGGTGGTGGTGGTGGTGGTGGTGGTGGTGGTGGTGGTGGTGGTGGTAGGTAGTAGTAGTAGCAGCAGCAGCAGCCAAGTTTTGCTACATTTATTTATTAATTTGTGCCTATATACACCTTTGTATACAAATATACATGTTATTTATAGTTTATATTTGAATTATGTACAAATTTTGTTAAATTTAGGAAAGAGTTGGTGTTCACACCATTTGTTGATGTTCTTCATAGTTGTAGTCATTTACTACCCCCACAGCCCCATTTTTGAAGCTGGATCCTAATACTTAGCCCAGTATAGCCTGAATACTCCTATCTGTTCTTGAATACAAAGATTACAAATGTGAAGCATCATAATCATAATTAACCACCTAATTTTATTACTTAATCTGTTCTTAATTGTATGTAGATGGTCACATGGTTTTAGTTCTACCCCTTATTTAGGAAAATAATTTAGTACATAAGGAGGCTCAGTTATCCTTTCTATGAAGTGGGGACAGGATAACACTCATCTCATAAAATTAGAAGATTAAAAATACTGTGACCTTATATGACTGGCTAAAAGTCTCCTCCCAGTTTTTGGAGGAAGGGTACCATCAGAAAAAAGCCACTGTCCTTCTGCCTGTTGCTGAGAGAACAGCTTCTCACATTTGCTTCTTTGATTAATCCTGGATTGACATAGAAACAGAGATTGTCTGGTTGAAGACAAGACTGTAGTACATTATACACATGTATGAAAATATCGTAAGGGGGCCTATTTTGTACAGTAAATACATGCTAAGCAAAAATTAATATTAAAAAGATTACATGAGAACTAAATAATTTAACAAGAAATACCAAGTTCTACATGTTGTTTTACTTTCTAAGAAGAATTGACAATTGCATAGTCAGAGCATCTGTAATTATTTAGTAAATTAAATGTGTGGATTCCAAAAGCATGATTTCTGAATCACTTTTTTTCTTCAAATGACAAAGAAATCATGGTATGTAAGATCTCTGTGATTAGTAATTATATATAAAAGGCAAGTCAAGGCTATGCAGTAATGTCTTTGGCCAGTGTGCAGAGAAAAATCACTTTGACTTTATTTCAAGTAACACCATGCTTTATCACAACTGTTCAAGGGGCAGAGAATAAGTGAGACATCTCTTTTCCCCACCACACACAAGTGGTTAAGGACCATCTTGAATGGGAACAAAAGGATAAGAAGAGCAAGAGGTTGGGGAGGTCATGGGTACAACTGCCTTCTAGACAGGACAAGATCAGGCTCCTTATGAACTCACAGCAGCTGTGGTTGCATGGATAAGAGCAAACATGGAAGGGAAGACCTTCATGAGCCTTCACTCCCAACTGAGGCACAAGGACAACTGATGATTTCTAGGGGAAGGAGAATCTGTTTTCTTTAAAAGCTTTGGCAACTTCTAGGTAAGGAGTATATGGGCAGAACAAACTGGACTCAATTTGAGTTAGAAAAAAAAGAAGAAATCAAGATGAGGGGTAGTAGGATGGGGTGGATCTAATCCATGTATTATTTGAAAATAATTATTCATCGTGTTGTATATTAATTAACATTAATATAAGTGAAGTTCTGGCAATTTCTTCTTAAATTAGGCACTATGACTCAAAGAAAAATTGCCTTTCTTGTTCCCCAAGGCTCCTTTCAGTTGCACACTGCCAGGCCATTGTCATTTGTGCTTTTCTCTGATACTCTTATTGGTTGCATCTAGATTTGCCTTTAAGGTGTATATATTTTATTGACATTTTCTTCAAAGAATCAAGCTAGAACCAGATGATAAAATGAGTGGTGCTCTCCAGCAAATACATTTACAGTATTCAGCTGTTTGTAGGTGATTTTTCTGGGCTGTAACAAAATAAAGCCTAAAGCATCATATTAACTGTACTGTTTATATGGGTGCTAATACACTTTGAATAAAGCCCTCAATTACTAAGCATTTTTGAGGCCTGACAAGACAGTCCCATGGCATTAATGGTATCTTTATAACCTTTTTAACTTCTTGTCTCTCTGACAGAACTCTACAATAACAGCAATAGGTTTGCCCTTGGCAAGCAGAAACTCATTTTGAGAGGATAATAAGTATTTACTATTTAGATAGCTGGCAATAAAATTTCTCTGAATGAGATTTTCCTGAGAAACTATAAACTGATTGAATTACTTCCTTTAATGGACTGGAGGAGTGTGTAATAAGTTTGTTGAAGCTTTACATCTAGTGTTTTGCTTCCTTCTTTAGAGACACAGAAACAGCCTGGTTTGAGTGAATTATGGGACTTAGTAGACGCTATTCACCATTGGAAAGCTTATTCTTATTTTTTAATCTAAATTAAAACAGGTTTTAAATGCACTAATTCTTTAAGTACAAAACGAATGTGATCAATGTGTCTTCTTACCTCAAGCTTTATTTTAACCAAAAGTAGCATTTTCAGTTTATGCCTGCTGAGATCTTTTTTATGAAATAAGCCATACTGGAGACACTAGCATGGAAAGCCACCTTGGCCTTCTAGCTGATGTCTTTCTTGACTCCTTTTAAATAACGAAAATCCATAAAAAATTGTCCCCTTTACCTAAAGAATAAAATGAAAGTTAAGTTTTATAAGTAATGTTAATATAGTGTATGTTTCTGCTTTGTGTTCAGTTTATCAGTAGACATATTTAATGGCTGTTTAACTTGGATCTTATAAAATTTTGTATAACAGTCTGTAATATAAACTATAAGAAAGAAATTTCACATTAGTTTTGCGGAAATACTTAGAATGTATTTTATTACTATAAAACTTGATTAAGGAGCTTCTCAGAATTCTACTTAATGTGAACGCTGTCAATAAATGTCAACTTGGAAATATAGTTCATGATTCTTGATTTAAAGTGTGAAAACATACATAAAATATGTTTGGTAATTCTTACAGTAAACTTTTTTCTTTAAAGACAAATCCATTATGGTCCTTGGGGGGGTGACAGCTTGCAGAATATCTTTCAAGGCCATGAATTTTGCACAGAAGTACATCAAATTCTGTGTTTTTATTGGCAATCAGAATTTCATATTTGTTGCTATAATAAAATTGTGATTGAAAATGGGACCTTGAGTGTCCTGTCCTTATGTGAAGTACTTTGAATCTGAATATCACACAGATCCTAACTTAGAGCACGTTCATTTTCTCTTAAGCCCTTGGCACTGACACATCTATGGCTGACATTGTTTTTCATTCCAGCAAATCTGTGCTGTTGGCACCACTAAATACAAGGGACAGTAGTTGTGATAGGAAAAAAAAAAATGAAGACATGAGTGGTAATATTTGTCTACTCTGAATGCTGTACTCTAGGTCTTTGCTACAAACTATAAAATTCTTCATGATTTAGCTGTTGAGTATTTTGATGTCATGCCTTAGGATTTTAAATAAATAAACATTAATGAAATTTTGAGAATGAATATTGAGAAATAATGAATATTGAGAAATAATGGCTTATCTAGTATATTTTTTGATATTTGTTTACAAGCTTGAAAGATATTTCAATAGAAAGTTGGGATTACAGTATAATTCCCTTCTTTAATATACAATTCTGTCTTAATCAGACAGTCCTAACATTATTTGTAACACAGATTTACTGGCGGCGGCAGCAAGGATGTGCTGAATATGCACTGGCATTGTGGCTGTTTATTCTTCAATAAAACATAAAGACAAGCTCACTATGTTGTTCCAGTATGTCCAGTTTGTTATCAGATCAAGTAGTGAATTTTTTTTCAGTGCCCAAAATTAGCACAGAATTTGTGTTAACTATTATAATGTTTTTCGTGAATAAAGAAGTCATTAGAGAAAAACAACACCATGGTTATTTTTATCTTTTAAATGATGAAACATAAATAGAACAAATGAAAGATGTTCATGGTTTTCACCTAAAATATATTGCCACAAAGCTATGATATTTTTCACATAAATAAACAATTGCTGTATGTTCCATTTTCTACCAACATCAGAACCATCATTACCACCTACCTGTGTTAATTTTATGAACACGTTATGAACATGGTAAGCATTTTGCACAAAAAAAAATCGTAATAAATAATGCAGGACTTGAGGACTAACAATATAATTTCATAACACCATTTTAAGGTGTAAAATATTTTTTGCTATGTAGTTTATTAAATAGTTCCTATGTTGATTTTTCTTCTTTTTAAAGATATTTTCCATTTTAACATGAGGAACTGTTGTCCTGGGTAAGGCTTTTACATGGAAACAAAGTAACAGATTGAAGTGGTTTCAGGACTTTAATCCCTTGATAAATTAGCCAGCAGGCTAGCCTTTTCATAGATGTGCTAAACAACAGGTTGATGCCATTTGGGCTTTAGTAGTGAGAGCCACCTGAGGGAATAGGGAATGAATAAGAAGAAATGTAGCATGGGAAGAAGGCGGCATGCTTGTTAGCTTTTGATAGATCAGGCAACTAAAGTATTACCCATAAATGAGTCATTGTATCTGACCATTGAATCTTCCTAAATTGATGCAGTCTTAAAACTCTCAGGTTGACTTTAGGAGAACTATGCACTTTATTAATGTAATTCTCAAAATTTTAAGTTAATAAGTTTATAAATATTTCACTTTCTGAATTTGTACTTTTTGGAAGCAAGTTTGGGGCTTTGAAATTTGTATAAAGATTATTTCTAATCAAATAGAAGGAAATATTTTATAATGAACACAAATTACAACTATTTAAATAATATTGCCTAATTGTAAACAAACAGATGTTTATAAATTATTGTTAAATCTATATTATTAAATATCTATATTATTAAAATAGTTTTATAGTTTTATGAACTAGTTGCCTGTGAAAAGCATCTTTACCCTGTGTTATTGTATATATTGGGCAACATATTTAATTAGCATCATAATAAAGAATGGTGAAAGTTTTCATCATTATAGTTAACAATACTTAATATGGAAAATTATTCATTGAGACTTTAATGAAAGAATACAATTTCATGGAAACCGAAAAAAAATTTTCCTCAAAGAAAACAATCTTTAAAATTATCTGTTTTTATCTTAAAGTTCCTAAAGTAATTGGTATTTTAATATTGATAAATATTAGAATAATACAGGAAGTTGTTACAGGTCCAAAATCATTTAAATAACTTGCTACCCAGTGGAGCCCTGTGACTGGGCTTTTAATTTTTCATTTAGATAGGGGGGATTTTAAGGATCAATATGAAGATCTGTTGATAATATTATATTTAATTAGAGTAATCAAAAACCATGCTCAGAGCATGACACCTGCCAGGGAGTGCTTCAAACAGATAGTAAGCAGCATGCATTAGAATCCTCTCTTGCTTGTCCATGAGCACTAATCTAGCGGAAGTCCCACATGGGGCGGCTAGTCAGCTATTTTATTGACTTTGATCTGGTTTGGGGGGCAGTTTATTTTCCCACAATGCCATTGATCAATGATTTCCTTTCAGCAGTGATGTAATTAAAGGGCTTTAGTCGGCTTCTGCTGTGTTGCCTTGAAATGTATTATTCTGGAGATTTAAAGGAGATCGATAGGGTGCAGTGGCCCTATGTTTAGACTGGAGTATGAGGACCCTACTGAGAGTAGAAGCATGGAGAAACAAGGCTTCAGGACACAAACAAGATGTTTACCTGGGACCTTGAACTGACCTGCTTACAGCAGATCTGGATAACCAGTAGCATTTTGTACCTATTTTTAATCATAGACACAAACTACTTTGTCCTCTTTGATATTGATTTTTTTTACGGTTTGTTTTAAAGCAATTGAAATCAAATATTCCTGTTGTCAAATTTAAATTCAAATATACTTACCAGAAATGCAGATTCCAAATTCCTCCATCATAAAATTAGACTAAAACACAGTTAAGTTTAAGAATGTGGATAAAAACTCATTAGATTTTTTTAATTCATTTACCTTGTTCTGTCTCTGACTTGCTACAGATATAGTTTTTGTATGTTTAAAAATTCATATGTAACAGCTCATATTTCAACACAGTCACATTTCACTAATCAATGAAGACGGCACACAACTAAGTGTACAATAAGAGTACTGTTTAATGAATTAGCAAAATCAAATCAGAAGGTTAAAAAAATAATTTTTAGACTGTGTAGCTCAAGCTTAGTGAGTTTTCATGAAACAAAAATGAGTTAAAGACAAAGGAGTCTGATTTAAGTTTCCTAAGTGGTTTTCTTGTTGCTTCATTAACAAAAGTCCTGAAAACAGAAGGGAACTACAGACAAAGCCTGGCTCCAAACACTGGGATCCAGCCTGCCTTGCCTAAGGAGACCATGGATCCATTTGCATAGTTTAGAATGTAAGGAATCCTACTTAATCCTCTTATACTTTTTTGCTTCATACAGATTTTGTTGGAGCTCATTTTCAAAACTGTGTTAGTGAAAAGACTTCTAACTGCACAGTGAGCTTAGTCTTGAATCCTAATCCTCTTTTTGCTTTTTATTGCTTTTATGATTTTTACAAATCATTAGCAAATCATAACCTCTCTGGGTATCAGCTTTCTTCTCTGTAAAATGGGAGCTAGTTTTAGAGAGCTAGGGTTGCTCCAAAAAGGATGTGCTGTATATCAAGGCACTTTGTCTGAACAGCATCCTAGTAGGTGTGCTTCTCTGGCAGACACTGCTGCTCTCTACAAGGGCTTCAGTGCTTTGGTGCTATGGTTAGCAGGTCAACTGTGCTATTCTTAAAACTTACCATAACCTTATGATTGGTTTGTTATTTAGTTGTTGCTAGGGAGTTCTGGGCATCAAAAGCATACAGAAAACAGCAACTATACCTAGGGATCAAAGAGAAAACAAGTAGACTTTATTACTTTTCTAAATATAGTCAACCTTAGTATATTAAGCCTCCTGATAAAGGTGACATGCTATCTAGCCACAAACAGAAATGATAATGCACTTCATGGAATCTGATTATTTACTGTCCCTATAAATGATAATTTACAAATCAGATAATTGTTGTCATTTTTAATTTATATCCAATAAACTTTAGAATGAATTAATTTTTCATAGCTTCTTTTAAGAAGAATAACAACTAGAAAATAAATGTTATATGCAAGAATGAGGAACTGGAGGAATAGTAAAAGGCTGCTTTGTCCCTGCTTTGTGAATTTACAAAGCAGGAAGAAGCACATACCAAAAAAAGTAATAAAATGTAAGATGTAACAAATATGGTCATAATAAAAATATGCATAAAACTGGATTGAAGAACAGAAGAAGGAAGAATACTAAGAATGGGGTGTGTGTGTGTGTGTGTGTGTGTGTGTGTGTGTGTGTGTGTATGTTTGCCTTATGTATTGATTTAATTCTTTCTTTTGTGGCATTTAGCATTCTCTAATATTACATCGTATGCCCTGTTGGTGAGTTTTTATCAGGCTTTCCTTAAAAGGAAGTCCCATAAGTGTAGGGATTGTGCCTATTTGTTTTATAACATACCACCACCCCAAAAGGATAGCTCGCATATCCTCATTTCAGAAAAGTAATTTGCACATCAAAGCTCATCAAAGATTGTGGACTCTTGAGAATTACTGTCTATCTACAAAAAGACTAAAAGAAATTATATGAATTATGCTTTAGGAAGTGAACTTTAGACACAGAGATTAACAATAAGTTGGCCTTATAGGAAGAAAAACAAGAGGGTATTGAGACATGATTACACCTGTAATTGTGACACTTGGGAGACTGAGAAGCATTATGAGTTTGAGGCCAGCCTGGGCTATATACAGGAATGCTGTCAGAATTATAAAAAGTAGGGGTCAACAAGAAGGTACTTGCCACAAAACTCCAGGACACATGTTGTAGAAGAAGAGAAAAATCTCCCTCATGTTGTCATGAGACTCCTCTATATATGCCTTGACTGACACACACATACACATACTCACTCACAAGTTAAAATCATAAAATCCTAAAAAAAAAAAAAATCATTTATGACTTTGCTGGTACATAGACTATGAAAGTGATTAAATGTTGGGAAAGTTACCCATCCAGACAGGGATATCACCAAGAAAGTTAGAGAAAGCGTTATAATAAACAAGGCTAAAGAAAGAAAGCCCATCTTGAGTATTGGTTGTTACTTAAAGAAATGAATTTTATGTAATATTTATAAATTAAATTTATTATATTTTCAACACATAAAATAAAGACCTCTCCACATAAGCATTATTGTATGGCTATTATTCATGCCCACAGTCACTCTTATGTAGTATTAATTCACTACTAGCTTCTTCTCATCTCATTTTCTACCTGCTCATAACAACTTCTTACATACTGACTGTTCCTTCCCCCACCTTCTCTATGGAGTGTCTTAAGTAATCGTACCCATATTCCCTGAATTTCACATCTCATCTCTATGCAACTACTTGATGATTTCAACTCACTCCTCTTTTCCAGCTGCATACTTTCACAGTAACTTCTGGTTATGTGGATTTAAGTGTCGCACAAGTAGAGTTGTTCTGAATTTATCTTTCTGTTTGCATCCTCTCTGGATTCTTTCTGTCTTCCTTAATGGTATTTTTTCAGTTGCTCAAGTAACATTTTTGTGAGTTGTGTACTGACAGCATTTATTCCTTCACTGTGGTATGTAGGTCCTGCCTTCAAAAATACATTTGAATATTTCCAGTAGCTCAGTTATCACTCTGTTTACCTTGGGTACGATTTGGGTATAAAGTGTTATCACCCAAAGACTCAAGTGCTGAATGTTTAATCTTTAACTAGTAGATCTGATTATGGGAGCTGTGACTTCAGTGGTTGGACCCATTGATGGATTTTTAATTTGGTGGCATTAAGATATGGGAGGTCTGGTCTGGTTGAAGGAAGCAGTCACTGTGCTTTTAAAGGGTATTTTTTTCTTCATATCTTTCTTGTTTAGCACTTGCCTCCTCACTGCCATTAAGTAACAGTTTTCCTTCTGCATACACTCAGAACCAGAACAATTGAGCCAGCTGAATAGAGAAATCTTTGTAACCCTGAGCCAAAATAAGCCTTTTCTTCTTTTAAGTCATTATATTAGATATTTTGTCACAGCAGCAAGTCTGACTAACAAAGAAAGCCATCATCATTTCCTGAAGTAGCTTCTCATGTTTGTCTGTTGAGGCTTGCTTCTTAAAAACCATTCTTTAACATAGCATCTGAAATGTCCTTTTTGAAATGATGTTCAGTTATGTATATGTGTCAGTGTTTGTAGGTATGCCACACGTGTGCAGGTACTCACAGAGACCAGAAGACAACATCAGGTCTCTTGGAGCTGGAGGTACAGACAGGCAGGCATGAACCACTTGACATGGGTAGTAAGAACTCAGGTTCTCTGGAAAAATAGCAAGAGGTTTTAACCTCCTTTTAATCTTTTCCAAAATATTTTACAGTTATTTCCATCTGCCTCTTGGATGAATTAGAATTTCAAGTACTTGATGATTTGTTCAGATCTACTCTTCCAGCTGCACTGTGGACCACTCTTTATTAAAGGCAACAAACCTGGACATGGTGGTAGATCCTTATAAACAGTGCTAGGAGGCCACGGCAAGAAGATATGAGTTCAAGGTGAGCTTGGACTCCTTAACAAGTTCTAGAGTAGCCTTGGCTACAGCAGTGAGACTGCCTCAGAGAACCAAATCAAAATAAGACATGTCAGTAGTTCTTTGGCATCTGCCGGAAATCTTTGCCTCCTCCCTCTACTTAATTAATTTAGAATTTCTCATTGCGGCAGATCAAATTGTATATTTCAGTACAGACTTCTTGACAGTTAACACTAGATTACAGCAGTTTCTTTGGAAGTGTTAAGAACTTTGCCTTCATAGCATTCATGACAGATATTAATTTGATGATTTTATGATTATGTAGCCTTTTTCTCTCAATCTTTTATTGGATCTAACTGTCTCTCTTTTAAATGTCATGTTCTTTATACCTAGCTTAGTTTCTATCTTATAAAAGGTGTTTGGTAAATATTTATCTATCATCTTAGCTCTGTAAAAACAATCTAACTCTTTTGTAGTAACTCAACACTTTATAGTTCTCAAGAGTTTTGTCTCATTATAAATACTAACTATAATTTCCATAAAGGGTATAAATATACAATATCAGCAAATAGTTATGAAACATAAGCTTAGTTAGCACCATCCAGACCAAGAGACACGACTTCACCAGCCTTCTGGAAACCCCCTCATTTTCTCCTTTGTAACTACTTGCATTCCTGTTCTATTGGTTTTATCATTGTTTTACTTATAGTTCACTAAATAGGAATTGCTCAGTAAAATAGTTAAGATTTGAGTGCTTTAAACTGAAATACTAAACTTCATTTCTAGGTGCTCTTAGGCTACATTTATTTGTATAAACCCATTGTGTAATTTTGTGTGTACATATAGTTCGTTGGATAAACATCCTGAAATGTTTTTTAAAAATTTCTTTTGTTAATGGAATTTCTGGGTTATCTTCAGTCCATAGCTAATATAAGCACAACTTCTCAGAACATTCCTGTAAATGTGTCCTGGTACATTTGGGTACGATCTTCTCTGGCTTATTGTCTTGCTGTGTTGTGAATTATGAATAATTCTAAATGTACTGGACAGTGCAAAGTTTTCTAAAATATAGTATTTTTATTATATTTTATTGTTCTAAACAATTTTAAATTTTAAATATATTTTGATCATATTCTTCCCTTCTTCCAAGTCCTTCCACATCCTCTCCTGCTTCCTACCCACTGAACTTAATTTCTTTCTCAAAACTAAAAAAAAAAAACCCAATGCAAACACACACACACACACACACACACACACACACAAAGAGTAAATAAAAGCACACACCAAAAAGCTGTGGCGTCCATTATATGTTGATCAACTACTCCTGACCATGAGGCCTGACCTGGCATGGTAGATATACCCAGTATCACTCTTTTGGAAAAACAGATTTTTCCCTCCCAGCAGGTCTAAGTGCTCAGTTGTTAACCTTTACCCTAGTGACTAGATTTTCTCATTCATTTTAAAAAAAAACAATATAGCAAATTAATAACTAAAGCAAAAACTATCACATTGAAATTGGACAATGCAAACCAACAGGAAAGAAACAAAAAGAACCCAAGAGAAGGTACAAGACTCAGAGACCCACTTGTTCTCTCACTCAGGAACACCATAAAAACACTAAGCTGGAAGCCATAATGTATATGCAGAGGACCTGGTGCAGACACTCGTAGGCCCTGTACACGTTGCGTCAGTCTCTATGAGTTCATATGAGCTGTGATCATGTTGATTTAGAGGGTCTTGGTGTTCTCCATCCCCCTCTGGCTCCTATACTCCTTCCATCTCCTCTTCCATGGAGTTCCCTGAGCTCTGAGGGGAAGGATTTGATGGGGACATCCCTTTTAGGGCTGAGTATTCCCAAATTTTCCACTTGTTTTATAATATCTGGCTGTAGGTCTCTCTCTTTGTTCCCATCTGCTGCTACAGGAAGCTTCTCTGTTTGATGAACAAGGTACTGATCTATGGGTGTAGTAGAATATTATTAGGAGTCATTTTATCCCTACATCTTTTTTCTCATTGTTAAGACCAATGTTATTTGGTTTCACCATAGGTTCCTGGGCTTTTTAGTCTCAGGTCTTTAGTCACCTAAGCAGTATCTTGTATAGGTTCCATCTTATAGAGTGGCCCTAAAGTCAAATCAGTTATCGGTTGGTTACCCATATCACCAATGCCTTAACAGATCTTGCAGGCAGTACACCATTGTAGATAAAGGATTTGGGGCTGGCTTTGTATTTTGCATTTCACTTCTGCAAGTAAGCAGAGTATGTTCCTGTACCAAAGATACTATAGCATAGGGGTGAACGCTCTATATAGCCACTGACTCAACATCGCCATGTTCAATAAGTTGTGTGGGTGTTGCCTTCAGTAGTGGGGCTTTGCTGTCAAGTTTTTGAGGAGCAACCTATTGTCTTGGCCACAGCCTGGGTTGTTTGGGAATTCCCCATGGGGCCCCTTTGGCCAACAGCTCAATTAGATGTAGTCCAATCTTTGTACTAGAAGCTACATTTGGTGACAAGAGATAGCCAACTGGGACTATATCTTACTTATTATCTATTGGTTTCATTTAGGTTGCCTTCATATATGTGTCTATCTTAGGAAATTTCTACTGTATTAGGTTTCCATACTATCACTCAAATGCTTCTCAATTTTAGCAGTCTCTCCCTGTATTCCCTCCCTAATGTGCGTGTTATCCCATTCTCTATGCCTTCATATTTTCCTATTCATCTGAAGCTGATTTTAGTATTATTATATGCTTAGATAAAAGTTTTTTTGTAAATTATAATCAATAAACATTTATGCATGTCTGAATATTACTCTTCAGTGTACTATCACCTTCCTTATTCCCCCAGTTTCATGATACACTTCTGTTCTGATTTGGTTTCGGTTAATGTGATTAAAACACTAACCAAAATTAGGTTGGTGGAAAAAGAATTTGTCTTCTAAGTTAATCCATCATGAAGGGAAACTAAGGTGAACCTCAGGCAGGAACCTAAAGGAGAACACCTACTACCACTATTCTGCTAAACAAAATAACTCCTAATTATGACACATGTTGCTATACTCATAGCAACAGAGAAGCTTCTTGCAGAAGGTGATAGCACAAAACCCCACAGCTGGTCACTCGAAGAGAATAAGACTGCGGAGTGTTCAGATCTAAGTGGAATGTCTGTTCACATGGCTCCCTTGAGGTTCAGGGAAGTATATGGAAGCAGGGCAGAAAGACTGTTAGAATCAGAGGTGGTAGATGACTTCAAGGAAATAGTATTTTTGAGATACCACAGATTATATGAACATATGAACTCACATGACTGTGACAGTGTACATGAGACCTGCTCAAGCCAGGCAAAATTCTAGCACAGAAAAAAGGTGCATAAAGTTTCATCCTTCCCAATTGGTAGCTCCTGGGAGAGGGAAAAACAAAACAAACAAACAAAAAAAAAAAACCAGCTCACTTCAATGAAGTTACACTGTATTTACCAACCGCACTCCAAGACAGGCCCCACACTCTAGAGTATTCGTACCACACTAATCAGACTCTGTGTGATTGTTTTATGTGTGCTTTTTTATTTTGATTGGGTTTTAGCTTTTGTTCATTTTATAGAGAATGAAGTTAGGTGGTGATGGATTTGAGAGGGATTGGGTGAAGGGAGATAAAAATGATAAAAATTTGTAGGAAATTCTAAAAAGTAAAAATCATTTTAAGAAAAACAATCAACATGATTTAAAAAAAATAGTTCATCTTTGCTTCATGAGGAAAACTAAGAGCTTGTTAAAAACTACTATTCTATATTATGGTGAAATTAGTTACTGCAGTTGGTTCATGGAAGTATTCCTTAGTGGCATTTATTTGATTTAAAATACGTAAATAGATTTTTATCCATTATTCAAAGTTGTATTTCTATGATTAGATTTTTATCAGCCATTTATTTTAGGTATTATAGAATTTCTGTATGATATGTATGGACTTCTCTTCATTTTATAGTTAAGTATTCTAAGTATTCAGAATAGATGATTGCATCTTCTAGCTTAAACATCAGTGTGTGAATTTTATGCATACTTCACACATTTTCCACCTCAGTTAGTTCATCACACACACACACACACACACACCACAGTCCCTACATCTCATTCCCTCCCCCTTAATTTGCTGGCAATCAAGTGTTGTGCCTTATTCTTCTTTTAATTTGTTTTATTTTTCAAGTTCTAATATCATTATATCCTTTTCCTCCTTTTCTTTCCTCCCTCCAACCCTTTTTATCTCCCCTCCTTGGTCTCTTTCAAGTCTATGGCCTCTTTAATCCTCAGTTGTTATTGCATGTGTGCATGTACATGCCTGTGTGTGTGTGTGTGTGTGTGTGTGTGTGTGTGTGTGTACATATGTACTCCTAAATACAACTTGTGTGTACTGTTCTGTTGTTATGATATTACTCATATGCATGTTTTTAGGGCTGACCATTTGGTATTGGAAAGACAATTGGTGGGCTTTTCCCCAGGGAAGACTTTTCCCACTCTTAGCATTCCTTAGTTGCCTGTAGTTCTTTGTGTAGGGTTGAAGCTTCATGGGCTTTCCTCCATCCACTTTGGCATGTCTCTTGTTGTGTTTAGACAGTCATGTTAATGACATTTTATAGATATGACAATTGACATTCCTAGGAGACACAGTCTCACAGCAAACTCCATGATCTTTAGCAGGTGCCTTATTCTTATCAGGTAAGTCATTTACCACTGATCTATATATATCCTGACATACAGTACCTATTTTTATTTATGCAAATAATTTTTTTCTCTCTTTTTTTAGTCATTTCCTATCTTTTTGGGGGTAGGGAGTCCTGGCAGTTGCACCCAGGGCTTCACAGATACTAAGTCCCCACATTTTTCAAGCCACCTCTATGCTGAATTTCAAACTGCGTGGCATTTTTTTCATACTGAAGAGCTATAACTTCAGGACTCTAAGGTTAACACTTCATGTAATTTTTAGACTTGCTGTTGAAATTGACATCTGAGATGAGACCTGTAATATAGAAAAACTCACACACAAAATATGTACATTAATCATAATCTTTTTCTTCTTGTTGTTTCCAAAAATATGACCCCATTGTCACTCTGTTGATTTGAAAGCA
Source organism: Arvicanthis niloticus (assembly GCF_011762505.2). Classification (NCBI taxonomy): domain Eukaryota; kingdom Metazoa; phylum Chordata; class Mammalia; order Rodentia; family Muridae; genus Arvicanthis; species Arvicanthis niloticus. Next base: position 48,592,561 of record NC_047661.1, read on the forward strand.
TTTGTTCTTGTTTAAGGGGTTTCTACTTTATACAGGAATTATTACTTCTTCTTGTACATTAACCACTCATGGAAGTTTGATGTAGAAATCAAAAGCTTCTTACCTCCATATGAAAAGATACTCAGATTTCTAAAGGAACAGTCTGGTGAGTGGGAAAATTTATTACAATTTCTGATAAACTTGTTTTTTCACTATGTAAAGACAGACAGACAAGTGTACATGAGTGATTAGGTTATTTGACAGAATGAATGGCCAACAAACTTTAAAACTTTGTTGGAGAACATTATGTGTCCCAGGTACTGGACATTTCACATACTTTAGTTTGCTTGATCCTCCAATCAAAACCTATAGGGAAAAATTTAATAGTTCTTTCTGTTCATATAAATTTAGTAATAATTTTCTTTTATCATTTTTCTCCTTTAAATCACTTAGAAGACTGTATAGCAAAGTAACAAAATGGTATCATTATTTTTTAAATAGAAGAGGGAAAAACATAAGTAGAAATTACAGTCCAAGATTAAAAAAAAAAAGTATACACATATCCAAAGACCCTGTTCTATTGAATTGTCTCTTCTTGTGAGTTTTCTGACAACCAAAGCTAAAACCAGATTAGACTTGAAGTTTTAGAAACAGTTTTTCTTCATAAGGATCTCATGTGGCTTTATGTGTGTGATTTCTTACAAAGCAAGCACTGGAAAGACCCACATGCATGGGAGTAATGGTACCTTTTATTACCACCATTACCACTGCCACCTTGTGGACAGTGTGTAAGTTTCCACATGCATGGGAGTAGTGGTACCTTTTATTACCCCCATCACTACTGCCACCTTGTGGACAGTGTGTAAGTTTCCACATGCATGGGAGTAGTGGTACCTTTTATTACCACCATCACCACTGCTACCTTGTAGATAGTGTGTAAGTTTCCACATGCTTGGGAGTAGTGGTACCTTTTATTACTACCATCACCACTGCCACCTTGTGGACAGTGTGTAAGTCTCTACAGGATAATTTGTGGTTCATGGATCTCTTTAATATCTACCAATAAAAGCCAAGGATATGACTAGAAAAAATCTACACTTAATTTGTAGTCTTATTTGGAAAATGATACAAGTAGATAACACTTTGGTGGATTCACTTGATTCAAATTAAAATTGATATGTCAGAAACAAGTATGAATGATTGCCTTTCTCTGAGCCAGGCTCGCTTGATAAGTAGAACTCATTTTGGTCTTCTTTGTTTAGAGAGACTTGTGGAAAGTTATATGATGTGATTGGTTTGAAATGGATATTTAAGTCTTAAAATCAAATTTTTAAATGTGGTAGGTGAACCTTTATGGAAAATTTAAAAGTCTATTCATTCCTCCTCCTAGATACCTGTACAGGAAAGAAGGCCAAGAGGGGGCACTTCAAAGCCTGGCCTTTTTCTCCAGAATAACGTCCACCTCAGAATAAGAGTATACTAACAAAATAGGTCCGAACATAGGAAGTGCTGTTTCTCTGTCATCAAAAAAAAAAAAAAGTTTCCACTCAGTTGTAAATCCTGTTCTTAGTAAAATATTTATTTTTACCTTGTTCCATAAAAGTGATCTCTAGTACATGGGCTCATACTATTGCTTACTCTACCTTTTGGGGGGAAACAATCAATTTTCTACAAATTATGCTTTAAGATATTACTTCATCTCAATGACAAAAGAAGTTTGAGATTTTCACATCAAGAGATGAAATAAAAATTGTAGGTATCAATTAAAATCCATCTTTTTTGAGGGCAGGGAATTCTGGGGAATAAAGCTCAAAGCCTAGAACTTGCTGCAAAGTATTCTACCAATGAGCTTCATCCCCAATTTGGTGCTGTTGTGCTGTTTTAAATGGAGAGTAAAAATTAAGCCTTCCTTGAGAGTTTTAAAAGTTTAAGAGAGTTCTTTTAAGAGCTGCTTTTAAAGTTTTATTAGCAATGAGTTGAAGTTTGAGTTGGAAATGTCCCGAGAGGCTAGTATATCTAAACACTTGACCCTTGCTGGTGGGACTGTTTGGGAAGACTGAGGAAATTTTAGGAGATGGCATCTTATTGGAGATGTGAGTCCCAGGGAAAGGGCCATAAGGTTTAAGAGCTTATACCTACTTCCTCCTGACTTTGCTGGCAGTGGATGCAGTGTATCAGGCCCGCCTCTCACTTCAGCCACCATGGCCCCCTCACTACATAGTATGCATGTCTTCCAACTGTAACCCAGAAATTCCCTTCCTTCCTTAAATGCCTCTTGTCATTCACTTTGTTGAAGCAGCAAGAAAACTAACTAATGCACTACCTGTGTGATGCCAGCCCTCCATAAAGTAGCTTTGGAACATTTGGAGTAGCTTTGGAACATTTTCATGAATACCAAAGCACAGTTGAATTTTATCTACTAGATTTCTGAAAATTTCAACCAATTGTTAAAACTTTAGTATGAATAATATAAATACAAGAATTAATGAGTCATGTCATTTAGACTTTTACAATGTTTCTAATGACCATGAGATACAGAGATTTTACTCATCCTTATAGGTGTGACTGAGCATCGTCTTAAGTTCCCTGTCATCAAATGAAAACTGATGCTCAAGTCACAGCACCAGAATAAAATACACAGAGTGAACTGCAAACAGTGGAAATAACTCAAGCAAATAACTTTCTTTCCTGATGTGGGTAATAATTTATAATTAAAATCTCAAGTAATTTTTTCAGCTGTTTTTATTTTTATGGTAGTGGTGGTCATTGTCTTGGAGTTGGTTTATATTTTACAAAACTTGAAGAATGCCCTAAGTAATATGTATCAAAGTTAGGTAATCTAAGTAAGTAGTGGCTATTTGAAGAATAAGGAAACACATTTGGTTATAATACTTAAAGTCATGCAAAGATTTAGAATGTCCTGTTCTAAGAAATGATAGATTAGCCATTGAGAGTCTGATGACCTAAGGAATAGATGATTTTTAATCTGCAATATCTGAAGATTCTTTTCCAAAAGATGGTTTAGAGGGTACCTTCCCAGATTCATACAGTCTCATTTTCTAAACTGTCTCTGTCATTAATTGGCTGCCTCTCTTTATGCAAGTTGCTTAATCTGTATCACCCTCAAAAAGAAGAGATCACTAGGTGATCTCTGAGATCTTCTTTTGAATCTTGCATGAATCTGGTGTCAGTGTAATTCTTAAAATATTTGAAATATATACAACTTTCTTTAAAATTACAACATGTATAAATTAATAGTTTTTCTAGTATCAAACTGTTAGAAAATACATTGTGTATGTCCTCCTAATACAAATTATATTTTATCAATGTCATTGACTCATTTTTTAATATTTCTTGATTGCCTGTTTGCAAGTATCTGTTATATGTTGGGTGATTTTCAATACACATATGTAACTTAGATTAACTGATGTGTAATTTAGTTTTAGATGTGAAAAGTAAATAGGAGATAGTTTTTTGTACAATTAAGAATTTAATAGCAATAACTGCAATTATGAAGCGGTTGGGTTAATAAAAAAAAAAGTGTCTTTCCTTTTCCTCTATTCAACAAACTATGTCTGTTTTTCCTTGGGTTATTAGAAATATATAACAGTTTCAATATTAGAGTTCAAGAAGTCACAGACAAACTGACAAGTCACAGACACTGGATCCTTTTTGAAACAAAGAAAGCCAATATGGATTAGTCTCTGGCATAGAGGATTGATACTGAGCCTGGAGTAACAGACCTGTGATCTTCGCTACACAGGAGCCTATAGTAAGAGAAGCACAAGTTCAAGAACAGCTATGAGATGTCAGTGAGACTCCACCTCAAATGAAACATTGATTTTTTTTTAAAGATTTATTTATTTATGAGTACATGGTAGCTGTCATCAAATACACCAGAAGAGGACATCAGATCCCATTATAGATGGTTGTGAGATACCATGTGGTTCCTGGGAATTGAACTCAAGACCTCTGGAAGGGTAGCCAGTGCTCATAACACCTGAGCCATCTTGCCAGCCTGAAACATTGATTTTTAAAAAGTTAGAAATAGACTTCAGTTTCTATTTCATGAAACAGTTTGAAGAATGTTGGTATTAGGTCTTCTTTGAAGGTCTGGTAGAATTCTGCACTAAACCCATCTGGTCTTGGGCATTTTTGATTGGGAGACTTTTAATGACTGCTGCTATTTCTTTAGAGGTTATGGGACTGTTTACATGGTTTGTCTGATCCTGATTTAGCTTTGGCACCTGGTATCTGTCTAGAAAATTGTTCATTTCATCCAGATTTTCCAATTTGGATAAGTATAGGCTTTTGTAGTAGGATCTGATGATTTTTTTTCTCGGTTTCTGTTGTTATGTCTCCCTTTTCAGTTCTGATTTTATTAATTTGGATACTGTCTCTGTGCCCTCTAGTTAGTCTGGCTAAGGGTTTATCTATCTTGTTGAATTTTTCAAAGAACCAGCTCCTGGTTTTGTTGTTCTTTTTGTTTCTACTTGGTTGATTTCAGCCCTGAGTTTAATTATTTTCTGCCATCTACTCCTCTTGGGTGTATTTCCTTCTTTTTGTTCTAGAGCTTTCAGGTCTGCTGTCAAGCTGCTAATATGTGCTCTCTCCAGTTTCTTTTGGTAGGCACCTAGAGCTATGAGTTTTCCTCTTAGCATTGCTTTCATTGTGTCACATAAGTTTTGGTATGAAGTGCCTTCATTTCCATTAAATTCTAAAAAGTCTTTAATTTCTTTTTTTATTTCTTCCTTGACTAAGTTATCACTGAGTAGAGCATTGTTCAGTGTCCATGTGTATGTGGGCTTTCAATTGTTTTCGTTGCTATTGAAAACCAGCCTTAGTCTGTGGTTATCTGATAGGATGCATGGGATTATTTCAATGTTTTTAGATCTGTTGAGACCTGTTTTGTGACCTCAATAATTTATATGGTCAATTTTGGAGAAGGTACCATGATGTAAAAAGAAGGTATATTCTTTTGTTTTAGGATGAAGTGTTCTGTGAATATATGTTAAATCCATTTGGTTCATAACTTCCATTAGTTTCACTGTGTCTTTGTTTAGTTTATGTTTCCATGATCTGTTCATTGCTGAGACTGGGGTGTTGAAGTCTTCCACTATTATTGCGTGAGATGCAATGTATGCTTTGAGCTTTAGTAAAGTTTCTTTTATGAACGTGGGTACCCTTGCATTTAGGAATACTACCCAGTTCGTTCTATGAAACTACAATTTCACTTATACCTAATCCACACAAAGACCGGAAAAAAGAGAACTTCAGACAAATTTCCCTTATGAACATCAAAGCAAAAATACTCAATAAAATTCTCGCAAATCAGAATAGTCGACTGATTATATCTGCCTAGACATAGTAATCAGCCCTTAATAATTCTGCAGCACTAAGATCTGTCAGATGATCCTGGGCCAGAAGGCAGAACAGATGCTCCAACGTTTTGAAGTAGAGCGAGTGTCCAGGTGTTCAGAGGTCTCTATAAATTGGCTAAGTTTTAGAAGCTATGCTTTGTGCTTCCCACAATTATAGTTAACTCAGTCATTCTGGATTTCTGACGAGGTTGAAAACATATCTATTTACCTTGAGAGAAAAGATTTGAGTGGATGGTCGGCAGCTGACATTCATCCTAAAGCCAGGTTCAGAACTAAATGTTTCAGTCAGGATAGATGACAGAGGTGCTGGTTAGTCAACAAAAGGATGGACTGGGTAGTAGGACTATCTTGTACCTCTCTGGTTACAAATTGGCATAATTATGCTCTAATTGTATTTTGAGAGAAAAGTTTCATTTTAACAGGAAGGGTGATGTGTAGGAGGAGCTAAGGTGGGAGAAGTACTGAGAGGAAGGAAAGGAGTAAGAAGAGGAGAAGAAAAAGGAGAGGAGAAGCTAGGTGATGAAAGAGAGAAAGAGGGGGGAGACAGGGAGGCAGATGTTCATGTATCTCCACCAGTCAAAGATAGTTGTTATATCTAGATTGGGTAGTGGTTTACACCTCTGATTGAACAATACCAAACTTATAAAGCCTATGATTAACATTTTTTTTAAAAAATGTATAAATGCAAAAAGGAAAAGGGGGCATGGGAAAGGGGTTTTCTAAGGTGGGGGAATGGGGAAAGGGGATGGCATCTGAAGTGTAAATAAAATATCTAATAAATGAAAAAAAAGAAGAAGAAGAAAAAAGAAAAAAAAAATTCTCGCAAATCCAAGAGCACATCAAAACAATCATTCACCACAATCAAGTAGCCCTCATACCAGGATTACAGGGATGGTTCAATATACAGAAATCCATCAACGTAATCTACTACAGAAACAAACTCAGAAAAAAAAATGCATGATCATTTCATTAGATGCTGAGATAGCACTTGCCAAAAGTCAGCATCCCTTCATGGTAAAAGTCGTGGAAAGATCAGGAAGGAATTCAAGGCCCATACCTAAACATAGTAAAAGAAAACAAAAACAAAATCAAAATCAAACCAGTAGCCAACATCAAACTAGATTGAGAGAAACTTGAAGCAATTTCATTAAAATCAGGGACTAGACAAGGCTGCCCACTTTCTCCCTATCTATTTTATATAGAACTTAAAGTTCTAGCTAGAGCAATTAGACAACAAAAGGAGGTCAAAGGAATACAAATTGGAAAGGAAGAAGTCAAAATATCACTATTTGTAGATGATATAATAGTATACTTAAGTTATCACAAAAATTCCACCAGAGACTCCTAAACCTGATAAACAACGTCAGCAAAGTAGCTGGATATAAAATCAACTCAAATAAATCAGTAGCCTTCATATATTCAAAGGATAAATAGGCTAAGAAAGAAATTAGGGAAACAACACCCTTCACAGTAGTCACAAACAATATAAAATACCTTGGTGTGACTCTATCCAAGGAAGGGAAATATCTGTATGACAAGGACTTCTAGTCTCTGAAGAAAGAAATTGAAGATGATCTCAGAAGATGGAAAGATCTCCCATGCTCATGGATTGGCAGGATTAATACAGTAAAAATGGCCATCTTGCCAAAAGAATTCTACAGATTAATGCAATCCCCATCAAAATTTCAACTCAATTCTTCATAGAGTTAGAAGAAGCAAATCTCAAATTCATTTGGAATAACAAAAAACCCAGGATAGCGAGAACTATTCTCCACAATAAAACACCTTCTGGGGTAATCACCATCCATGACCTTAAGCTGTATTACAGAGCAATAGTGATAAAAAAATTGCATGATATTGGTACAGAGACAGGCATTGAAGATCCCGAAATCAACCCACACATCTATTTGATCTTTGACAAAGGAGCCAAAACCATCCAGTGGGAAAAAAGACAGTATTTTCAACAAATGGTTCAACTATAGGTCAGCATGTAGAAGATTGCAAATCGACTCATTCTTATCTCCTTATACAAAGCTTAAGTCCAAGTAGATCAAGGACCTCCACATAAAACCAGATACACTGAAACTAATAGAAGAGAAAGTAGGGGAAGAGCCTGGAACACATGGGCACAGGGGAATTTTTCCTGAACAGAACACCAATGGCTTATGCTCTGAGATCAAGAATCAACAAATGGGACCTCATAATTGCAAAGCTTCTGTAAGACAAAGGACGCTGTCAATAGGACAAAACGGCAACCAACAGATTGGGAAAAGATCTTTACCAATTCTACATCTGATAGAGGGCTATTATCTAATATATACAAAACTCAAAAAGTTACATTTCAGAGAATCAAATAACCCTATTTAAAAATGGGGTACAGAGCTCAACAAAGAATTATCAACTGAGGAAACTCAAACGGCCTAGAAGCACCTAAAGAAATGTTCAACATCCTTAGTCATCAAGGAAATAAATGCAAATCAAAACAACCCTGAGATTCCACCTCATACCAGTCAGAATGGCTAAGATCAAAAAACTCAGGTGACAGCAGATGCTGGTAAAGATGTGGAGAAAGAGAAACACTCCTCCATTGTTGGTGGGATTGCAAGCTGGTACAACCACTCTGGAAATCAGTCTGGCGGTTCCCCAGAAAATTGGACATAGCATTACCTGAGGACCCAGCTATACCACTCCTGGGCATATACCCAGAAGATGCTCCAACATATAACAAGGACACATGCTCCACTATGTTCATAGCAGCCATATTTATGATAGCCAGAAGCTGGAAAGAACCTAGATGTCCTTCAACAGGAATGGACACAGAAAATGTGGTACATTTACACAATGGGGTACTACTCAGCTATTAAAAACAATAACTTCATGAAATTCTTAGGCAAATGGATGGAACTAGAAAATACCCTCCTGAGTGAGGTAATCCAGTCACAAAAGAACACACATGGTATGCACTCACTGATAAGTGGATATTAGCCCAAATGCTCGGAATACCCAAGATACAACTCACAGACCACATGAAGCTCAAGAAGGAAGACCAAAGTGTGGGTGCTTCAGTCCTTCTTAGAAAGGGGAAGTAAATACTCATGGGAGCAAATATGGAGAGAAAGTGTAGAGCAGAGACTGAAGGAAAGTCCATCCAAAAACTGCCCCACCTGGGGATCCATCCCATATACAGTCACCAAGTACAGACACTATTGTTGATGCCAAGAAGTGCATGCTGGCCAGAGCCTGATATCGCTGTTTCCTGAAAGGCTCTGCCAGATCCTGACAAATACAGAGGTGGAAGCTTGCAGCCAACCATTGGACTGAGCACAGGGACCCTAGTGGAGGAGTTAGAGAGAAGACTGAAGGAACTGAAGGGGTTTGCAATCCCATAAAAAAGAACAACAATATCAACCAACCACATTCCCCAGAACTCCAACCAAGGAGTACACATGAAGGGACCCATGGCTCCAGCTACATATGTAGCAGAGGATAGCCTTGTCAGACATCAGTGGGAGGAGAGTCCCTTGGTCTTGTGAAGGATTGCTGCCCCAGTGTAGGGGAATTTGAGGGCAGGGAGGCGGGAATGCTTGGGTGGGTGGGGGAATACCCTCATAGAAGCAAGGGAGGGAAGATGGGATAGGGGCTTTTGGGGGGAGACCAGGAAAGGGGATAACATTTGAAATGTAAATAAAGAATATATCCAATTAAAAAAAATAAATAGATTTCAGTGTAAAGTGCTTGCCTTGAATGTGTGAGACTCTGATGTAAGAAAATTATATTATAAGGTGGCAAAGCTAAAACTATCAATCTAGCTGAGAAATATATGTCATAGATCACTGTGGCATGATCAGAATCTATATGTGAAGTTGCATCTGCCTAAACTAGAATGGATTTGTGTGTAGTAAAAAGGTCCTGGCAGCAGTGATGTGGTAGTAGTTAGTAAATAACTAGTGTTCAGAAGGTTAGTGCAGCACTGAAAGGGAGAGATTAGTGACAGAGGATCAGGAAAGTGGCAGTAAAGATGGAGAAATGCTAATTTAAAATATCTTACATGTGAGAGAGGCAGCACTGATAGAATTCAGAATTAATGATTATAGGGAAGTGGCTGATACTGGAAATATAATAATTGGTACCTAGAGAATTTTAGGTAGTAAAATATTCTTAAGCTATAAGATAGATATGTTTAAATGATGCAGAGGGAAAGGAAGGAATAAAAAGTGATCTAACACACTGGGGCAAAAATACATAGAGACTTGTAGTTCTGGGACTAAAAACACCATGCTTGCTATAAAAAAAATAACAGCATGGACCACAAGTGGCACAAATGACTTTTTTTAATTTTATTTTTCTTAAAATCAAAAAATTCAAACATTAAGTAGAGAAGCACCACTATCTATGACTTCTGCTGTGTCTAGAAACTGTTAGATTGTTTTAGCACTCAGACGTCTCTACCTGGAGAATAGAGGCTTTCAGGATTCAGCTATTTTGTGCTCATGTTTAGTTTTTAGAGGTTGGCTTTATTTGATGTGCACAACATAAGTTTGGAAAAGGTGCTGTTTTTCAACAAATAACTTTAAAATTCTATATAAAACAAATCATATTCAAGAAAAAAAATTGTAGGAATCATCAGAGGATGAGAATTCTCCAGGTTCCCAGATTCCATACTCTGCTGTAGTGATAAAATGATGTCACACATAGAAGGACTTGCTACTTATCTAACATGAGGAAAGATAGAATTTTAAATTTAGGATGTTAAGGGAATTGATTGTGTATATGGAGTCTGAAGGCCTAAAGGTAAAACTTCAAGATGAAAATGTAAGAAACTTGATTTGTGATCTAGGAGTAGGAAAAATGTCATTTGGTTCTCTCTCTTCTCTCTCTCTCTCTCTCTCTCTCTCTCTCTCTCTCTCTCTCTCTCTCTCTCTCTCTCTCTGTGTGTGTGTGTGTGTGTACGTTTACACATGTGTGTGGTGCCCATACACAGTTCTTACGCATATGGAGGCTCCAATCAACCTCATATGTCTTTTCCCTTTCTAGTCTATGTCTTTTGAAGCAGGGTCTTTTACTGAGCCTTGGGTGCATTGAATTGACTAGACTGGCTGGCCAGCACACCCCAGGAATGCTACTGTCTCCACCTCACCAGCCCTGGGATTACAAGTATGCACCACCACCTCAGCTTTTTCACATGGCTCAGATCCTCATGCATTTTATTTAAAGTCACCTCCCCACTGCCAGGTAAAATTTCTTGAATAAGAAATATCACAAATTCTTTTTTCTTTTCTTTTCTTTTCTTTTCTTTTTTTTTAAATCAAATCATAGTTTTTACTTTTTCACACAGGGGTTATAAACACAAAAAGGCAGGATGTGGGGAAGGGGATGACACAGGAGCATAGATGTTCAGGGGAAGTACAAATATCTTTCAGAACAGGGTATCGGCTGGGTGAAGGTTCAGGGGACAGGTTACTATGACTCTGCCTATGATTCACTTGTCCTTATCTAAGTTGGTACTATCCATCAAGGTTACCTATCTACAAGATCTGTGACTACTCAGACTGGTAAATTTCCACAGAAGCTGGCTGTTTACAATAGCTTATAGCCATCTGTTTCAGTGTTTTTCCACAGAGACCCAAGAATTTGTGTTAGCAGGCATGTATGTCAGGTCTATTGCTGATTTTAGGCCTTCAGTGTATAAGTGGGGCTGCCCCTGACATCTCCTCCCTTCTCCAAGTATAGAAGGGCCATGGCGATTCTAATCTTACATAGGTAGGGATAGAAGCCTGACCTCTAGTAATTAAAGGGGACCTTGTAATGTCTCCGGTCCTCCTGTCATTGTGCAGTGAGACATGAGGGCCATACCCATCCCAATGTCTTTTTCCTGGAGAGGGGATACTTTTGACATCAACCCCTATGCAGTCAGGCTTGTCCCTCAGGGAACCCAGAATGATATATTTTAACTTTTATTTATATTCCCTTGCAGTACTTAGTCTTGCAGCCTAAGCAAGAATTCAGATCACCAGTCAGAGGGGGTTCTGGGTGGCACCTCTCTGCTTGGTCTAAGGGTGGAAGTCCTCTCTTTTAGGTTGGGTGAAGATAGGTTTCGAGAGCATCCTGGGTAGAGTAACAACCTCATTTTGAGTCTCGTAGTCCTCCATAACTAACTTATGATAATGTATCTTAATAGATTTTGCTACCAAATTATCTATCTGTTGTTTCACAAAGTTAGTCAGCCTATTTAAGGCCCAGGGACCAAAAGAAATAAGCAAAAATTACCCAATTAATGGTCCCAAGATGGAAGGAAGTAGGGTTGGCAACCATGGAGAGGTTGAAAACCAATTCTTGTACCAGCTCTTATCTTTCTCTTTCTCTTTCTCTTTCTCTTTCTCTTTCTCCTTCTCCTTTCCTTCTCCTTCTCCTTCTCCTTCTCCTTCTCCTTCTCCTTCTCCTTCTCCTTCTCCTTCTCCTTCTCCTTCTCCTTCTCCTTCTTCTTCCTCCTCCTCCTCCTCCTCCTCCTCCTCCTCCTCCTCCTCCTCCTCCTCCTCCTCCTCCTCCTCCTTCTCCTTCTCTGTCTTTTCGCAAGGTCTTCTCTGACCTTTTTCATGCTTTCTTTAACCATCTCTGTCTTGTCTTCTTTAAAGGCTGTACAGAGTCTAGAGCTGTACACAGTCTTTTCTATAGTAAAAGATAAAATCAAGTCCAATAAAGTTCTTTGCAATTTTTTAGAGATCACTTCAGACAGAGAAACTAGGGATTCCTTCAGATTAGTGATGTCAATCTCTAGCTGTTTGATGTCCTTGTCAAAGGCCCATCAAAGATCTGAGTAGTATAAGTCCAGTGGCCAGCATCAGGATTAGAACTTCTAGCAGCAGACATCACGGGTGATTCATTTTAACCTGGAAAGGAAAAAGAAGGGAATTCTCAGGGAGATTTCTCTTCCCTGGATGTCAGTTGTTATTCATCTTATTTAAAATTGGGCCTCATTTTGTGGAGCATGTGTCCCGGTTGTATGTTGAAACATCTTTTGGGTATATGCCCAGGAATGGTATACCTGGGTCCTCAGGTAACACTATGTTCAATTTTCTGAGGAACCGCCAGACTGATTTCCATAGTGGTTGTACCAGCTTGCAATCCCACCAACAATGGAGGAGTGCTCCTCTTTCTCCACATCCTCACCAGTATCTGCTGTCACCTGAGTTTTTGATCTTAGCCATTCTGACTGGTGTGAGGTGGAATCTCATTGTTGTTTTTATTTGCATTTCTCTGATGACTAAGGATGCTGAACACTTCTTTAGGTGCTTTTCAACCATTCGGGTTTCCTCAGTTGAGAATTCTTTGTTCAGCTCTGTCCCCATTTCTATAAAATAAAATTTTAAAAAATCCTCTGATAAGAAGCATGGAGAACACAATATGCCATATTCTTGGAGAAGCTAATTTAATGTGTATGACTGACAAATGGAAGAACATCAAGGGGATATAAATAAGTCCTTCAAGTGTCACATGTCAAAAGAAAAAATCATTCTACAAAACCGGGCTAAAAATAGAAGCAATTGTAGAGTACTGAGTGGCCAGCACCTCTGAGAACTGGACTCACATACATACACATAGTCACACACAAACACATACGGTTGCCATTTTAGACCAGCTGAAATTCCAATAAGGTTAGAGAAGCACAAGGGCAGGAAATATGTGCATTGTCTTATATGAAACATCCAATTGAATGGCACTGTAATAGTCCCATATTTTTAGTAAGTAGAAATGTTAATAATTTTGAAAAAATAAAATAACCTAATGAATTTCATGATAAAGAATTCACTAAAGAGCAGTTTGAGTCAAATGAAAACAGTTAGAAGGTATATGAGAATGGATGGGCAGTTACATGATTGTCAAGGAAGTGAGGCAACTCCTTGGATAAACCCCCAAGAAACCATTGTTCAAAGAGGAGACTTGAAAATGAAATAATGTTAACACAATTTATTTTTTATACAGACTTAGCATATCTAAGCTATTAAAGACTACACAGTTCATTCTGATTGGATGAGTTACCCTAGATTGAAATAAGGTGCACACAAAATGATCGCTTCATTGGCATTATTCTGCATTTATGAGATGGTATCTCACTACCTATGCAGTTTAACTCTGTCCTACAAAACCTCAGTAAGATACAGTGACTTTAACCTGCCATCTGCTTGTGGAAAATAGGCTGTTCATAAAGATCGTGCCTTAGCAGGAACTTAGATTCGCAGAAATAATAAGTAATGAAAATGAAAAGATAGGCTAAGCAAAATGTCACAATCTAGGTGAAAAAAAATCTGTCAGGCTGTACTGAAAGGTGAATTAATGGCAGTACGTATTATAGCTAAATGGGACAATTTTTACATTGGGAAGGTATTTGTCTCCTCTAAATTAATGTTATTTTAATACAGACAGTTATTCAGAACCCAACAGGAATGTATTGTGAATTTATAAATGTCGTTTTGTTTGTGTTTATGTCTAAGAAGACCTAACTAAAATAATATTAAACTTTATTTACAAGAAAATTCTATGAATGTATAATTCCAAAAATGTAAATCGTAAGAATGAGGTTACCTTGTCTCAGACAAGCATTAAAATACATGTGTTACTGGTTCCAAAACCACCAATCAGATTAGTTAAACATAGTAGTTCAGAAAGAAACCAACTTACATATGAAAACTTAGTATACAATAAAGGATTGTGATTTCATACTATTTTTTTACTCATATGTTTATATCACATAAGTTCATTTTTTCTGTATCTGCTTTTCTATTAGAATCATATTCCTAATTTATTACATAATTTTAATTAACATAAATTTTCAGCTGCATAATACTTATCCAGAAAGCTTGCCATTAGTCACTTGCCTATTGCTGAATATTTATATTATTTTTCTATTAAAATAATATTCACTGAATATCTTCATGCATATATTTTCATATTAAACTTAGTTTTAGTATTTGAAATAATGACGTCACTATGAACTATTTTTGGTACTTAAGATATCCTTGCATATTTTTCTCTGTAAACCTCTAGATA